>NW_024584227.1:0-11795 GCF_018398535.1 Haplochromis burtoni
GGTTGATTTAATGGATGAATGTGAAGAGAAAGTTGTTTAGAAGATAAAGAAACTCACAACTC
The DNA here is from genome assembly GCF_018398535.1 of Haplochromis burtoni. Classification (NCBI taxonomy): domain Eukaryota; kingdom Metazoa; phylum Chordata; class Actinopteri; order Cichliformes; family Cichlidae; genus Haplochromis; species Haplochromis burtoni. Next base: position 63 of record NW_024584227.1, read on the forward strand.
AGATATCTATTTTTTTACATGCGCATGGGCGGCCACGATCTAATCTGCTCTACACCAGAGTGTGCACAGCAGACGTGACACAGAAAAACCGCCCAGGGCATTCAGAACATCCTTTTATTTATACTTGAGCCTTCAAGGAAGTAGGAGTGACATGTTCAAAATACAAAAACATTTCCATAAAAGGAGAAAGAGACCGTTAGCTTGCCTGTTAACAAAGGAGGTACTATGTATGTCACAGCATTCCTCTGCACATCTGTTTTCACTCCCTTTTCCTGTGGTATTTTCAATTCACAAGCTCTTCTTCCTTTATATGAAGCTACAACTAAACACAATCACAAAATTAAAAATCTTTGAACATTCCCTCCTGTTTGTAGCTGAAATTAAAGAGATACATCAATGTGTTTCAGACACAGACCCTGCATTGTGAGTGCTTTCGGTCTGGTCGTCATAAAATGTATATCATTCAAACATAATCATTGATCACATTAGTTTCATACTCATCGTCTTATCCTTCTTCCTCGTCTAGCACAGTGACATATGCAACGAGAGATTGAGATATCATTCTTGATACCATTCCTCTTACACAGGGGATAATGCATGTAGTAAAGATACAAAACATGATAAGTATTAGGCCAAAAAACATCAAAACCTTAAACATCAATGTTCTCCATGAGCCGCTCATAAACCAATCCCACCAATTACTTTGTGAATTTGCCCAATCGGTTACCTGTGCCTGTTGAACATTTCTAAGTAATTGTAGAGCATTTGTCATATTATCAGAATGCACATTGTCTGGAATATATGTGCAACAAGTATTTAGTCAGCCACCGATTGTGCAAGTTCCCCCACCTAAAATGATGACAGAGGTCAGTAATTTGCACCAGAGGTACACTTCAACTGTGAGAGACAGAATGTGAAAAAAAAATCCATGAATCCACATGGTAGGATTTGTAAAGAATTTATTCGTAAATCAGGGTGGAAAATAAGTATTTGGTCACCTCAAACAAGGAAAATCTCTGGCTCTCACAGACCTGTAACGTCTTCTGTAAGAAGCTTTTCTGTCCCCCACTCGTTACCTGTATGAATGGCACCTGTTTGAACTCATCATCTGTATAAAAGACACCTGTCCACAGCCTCAAACAGTCAGACTCCAAACTCCGCCATGGCCAAGACCAAAGAGCTTTCGAAGGACACCAGGAAAAGTATTGTAGACCTGCACCAGACTGGGAAGAGTGAATCTACAATAGGCAAGCAGCTTGGTGTGAAAAAATCAACTGTGGGAGCAATCATCAGAAAATGGAAGACATACAAGACCACTGATAATCTCCCTCGATCTGGGGCTCCACGCAAGATCTCATCCCGTGGGGTCAAAATGATCATGAGAACGGTGAGCAAAGATCCCAGAACCACACGGGGGGACCTGGTGAATGACCTGCAGAGAGCTGGGACCACAGTAACAAAGGTCACCATCAGTAACACACTACAACGGCAGGGAATCAAATCCCGCAGTGCCAGACGTGTTCCGCTGCTGAAGCCATGTGCATGTCCACTGCTCTGGGAGTATGAAATAGGCACGCTGTCCACATAACCATGCCATTCCCTGTACCCAATAGGTACCGTTAGATGGACTGTTGTTCTTCACTGGGCCACCAAGTGTATGTGTATACGTTCCTACACAGTTCCTGGTGGTCCCTAAATCAATCAGCCAGGTGCGAGTTGTCATATGTCTATGCCCTTCTATGCAGTTGGCTTCTTGATCCTTTACGTGCATCAGGGTCCATGCTGTAAGCAGCAGGGCCAAGGTGGTAAACAGAATAATCTTCATGATGACCAGACACACCGATTTACTCTGGTGAGTAGACTACAGGCGAGAAGTAGAAGGCGGGATATACCCAATCAGCCCTCCCTTCACCTGTAGATCACCAAAGAGTCGGGGTGGTGGTGTCTTTAGGTTGTGCTGTCACTCACTTCCACTTTTTTGCAATGGCTCTGGTGGATCCAAGAGGGCCTCTCAGCGATTTTGCAAGCTGTTGGCGTCGTTAGGAGTACTTGGTATGGACCTTCCCACCGGGGTGAGTTCCAATTCTTTCTCTGGAGTACTCGTATAAGGACCCAATCGCCTGGCTTTAATCTGCAAGAGATTGGAGAGGAATCACACGGCAGTTTACTGTTCAACACAATGTCCTTGTTTTTTAGTAGCTTTACCATCCATTCTGCTAAAGTTGTCTCTCTAACAGATTTATCTATTGGTTCACTTGTTATTGGTAGTGGAAAAGGTCTCCCATGAATTATTTCAAATGGTGTCAATTTTTGGGAGCCCTGAGTTAGTCTCATCCACATTTTTACTAGACCTATGCACTCTGGCCATGGTCTTTTTGTTTCTTCCATGCATTTCCTCAGTCTTTGTTTTATAGTGCCGTTAGTTCTTTCTACTAATCCTGCACTCTGAGGATGGTATGCACAATGATTTTTAATGTTAAAATCTAATACTTCTGAAACTCTTCTGATAACTTCGTTGACAAAATGTGTGCCATTGTCAGATCTAATCAATGAAGGAATGCCATAAGTGGGAATGAAATGATTACATAAACATTTTGCAACGGAGATTGCATCATTCCTTTTTACTGGGTATATCTCTGGCCAGTTTGAAAACACATCTATAATCACTAAAGCATATTTTGATCCTTGACATTCATTCAGTTCAATAAAATCCATGTGGATGGTGTGAAATGGATGAGGTGGTGTGGGGAACTGGCCTCTCTTAGGTCTTAAATTTCCTTGTGAGTTGTGTTTTTGACAGATTAGACATGTTCTTACAAATTCTTTCGCTGAAGTTTCAAAATTTATAGTGTAGAAATGTGTATTAATTATCTTTAACATCCCTCCTGTTGACACATGCGTTATACCATGGGTCACTAAGGCTGCTGTTTTGTGTAGAGACTTTGGTAATATTGGTTTTCCATCACAAACCATTAAATCATCTTTTAGTTGTGCTCCACATTTCAGCCACTTGTTCTGTTCAGTGGTTGTTGCAGCTTTTTGTTCGTCTCTTAGTACGTCAAGTGGTATTTGTGTACAACGTTCGGATGTTAGAAGCGTTATCGTTTGTTGTGCAGCCTGCTTTGCTGTTTGGTCTGCAAAGTTATTTCCTTTTGTGACAACAGAGTTGTCTTTTTGATGTGCCGCACATTTACAAAGTGCCAATTGTTTTGGCAAGGTGATCACTTCCAGTAGAGTCTTCAGTAGGTCCCCATGTTGTACTGGGTTACCTGTGGATGTGACCATACCTCTATTTTGCCAAATTCTCGCAAAATGGTGTACTGCTGAGAAAACATACTGGCTATCAGTGTGAATATTTATAGATTGGCCTTTGTGTAGTTCACATGCTCTTATAACTGCTTTCAGTTCTGCACTCTGTGCTGAGTGTGAGGGTGTAAGAGGTTTTGCTTCAATCACACTGTCTGCTGTAGTTACTGCATAACCTACGCAGTTTTGGCCAGTACTACTTTTAGATGCTGAACCATCTACAAAAATATCGCTGAAACCAGGTTGTGGCGTGCTGTGGATGTCAGCACGTGGTTTGGTGTCTTCATCAAGCTTTTCTATACAACAGTGTGGGTCACCCTGTCCTGGCGTAGCTAAAAGTGTGCTTGGGTTTAGCTGGCCGCATTTTTCAATCTGTATATGTGACTGTGATAACAAAATGCCAACATAGGATAGTTGTCTTGCATGAGTCAAATATGATAAGTTGGCTTGCAACAGAATAGAGGTTACTGCATGCGGTACTCTAATTATTAGAGTATGACCTAGTACAATGTCAGCTGACTTTTTTACTGCTTCTGCAGCTGCTGCACAAGCTTGTACACATGTAGGTAATCCTGTGGCAACAGTCTAATTTACTGGAATAAAACGCCAATGGGCGTTGTTTTTCGCCAAAAGCTTGGGTTAACACAGCTTTCATGTACCCTGCTCCACCATCTACATGCAGGTAGAATGGTTTGTCATAGTCTGGTAGAGCGAGTACATGGTTTGTTTGTAATGCATTTTTTAAATCTATAAATGCCCTCTCTGCCTCTGGAGTCCACTGTATTTTATCCTTTAATGCCAAGTTTTTTCCATAAATCACGTCTTGTAACGGCTGAACTTCAGCTGCATAATTTGGAATCTAGGTCCTGCAGAAATTGCAGAGACCCAAGAAACTCATCATTTGCTGCTTTGTTAAAGGTTTTGGGGCATTTTGTACAGTCACTTTTCTACCATCTAGTAGTTTCTTTCCTTCTCCCGTGAGTGTATGCCCTAAATATGTAACCTTTGGGCTCCACAATTGCAGTTTGTGTTGCGAAACCTTGTGCCCCTGTTCAGCCAAATGTTTTAACACAGTTAAGGTGTTCACTTTGCATTGCTCCTGTGTGTGTCCTGTTACCAAGATGTCATCTACGTAAAGCAGATATTGTCCTGGTGTAGGTAATGTACACAGTGACATAGATTGTTTCAATGCTTCGGCATACAATGTTGGGGTATTTTGAAACCCTTGTGGTAGCCTTGTGTATGTGTATCTTTCACCATTAAACGTGAACCCAAAAAGATGCTGTGAATCAGGGTGCAGGGGCACAGAAAAAAAAGCGTTTGACAGGTCAGTCACTGAGAACCACTGTTCTTTTGGTGCCACTTGATTTAATATTGTATGTGGATTGGCCACCACTGGTGGTACTGTTTTTGTAATGCTTTTAATAGCACGAAGGTCATGTACCAAACGAAACGTTCCTGTATTCGCCTTTTTTATTGGAAAAATGGGAGTGTTACATGATATTTTATCTGATTTGATTAAAATTCCTGCTTGTTCCATATCCGCGATTACAGGTTTAATGCCTTCCATAGCTTCTTTAGATAATGGATATTGTGGTTTTACAGGTCTATGTGAAGTAGTTGTTTCCACTTTTATTTGATCTGCATTTTTTATCAAACCTACGTCGGTCGAGCCTGAAGACCATAACTCATCAGGTAATTGCTCTAGCTCTGGGTACTTTTCTATTGTTAATGAATGTCACTCATTATCATTCTGTGTCATACAGACGTTTGCACCGTCTGATAGATGAGTTGTGGGTATTGTTGTCATTACCCATCCTAATGTGTAACGCATGCATTTTGTCCTTCTGCCTTGTAGCCATCCTTCCTGAGCTTCCCCTGTTTTCTCATAACTGTCAGTTTCTACACTTCTGAGGACCTGCCCTAAGTCTCTCCAGTCTGTGTTATCATTATGAGCCACTGACACATGTGGGTTTGGCATCCTGTTTACTTCCTGAATTTTCTCGCTCTGTATCACTGAGCACACTGCATTTCCGCTTTTTGTGACATAGAGGTGCTGCAGTGTTAAACGTTGTGGGCCTAGTCTGTGGATCTGTGCATCATATTGAGAATCTGGGCCTGGGCTTAATTTATATTGCAGTGTGTTGTGATACTCTGTATAAGGAAGTACAACAGATGTAGGTGGCAAACACATTTTGGCTTTTTGTTGTAATGGCTCTAATGAGGGAAGATCTAGGGTCCAGTAGTAATGGGGCTCTGGTCCCGCTTTACAACCATTTGGGCGTGGTTCGATGCTTTCTATTTCTTCATCATTTAGCATTAGTTCTGCATGCATGCCTTGTTCTCCTGGCACTACTCCTATCTTTAGTTTTTTTAGTGCGTCTCTTCCTAACAGATTCACGGGGCATGACGGGTCATAGATGCACTGATTTTTGCATGATCTGCCGCTGTCTCTTAATACTAAAAATAAAGGTTTTGTCAGTCGTTGCACTGTAGTGTGACCTGATGCTGATTTTACTATTAAAGTATCTTCTGAGAATTGTACTTCCTGTGGTTTTTTGTTCAAAACGGTTTTACAAGCTCCTGTATCACATAACATCTGCACTGGCTTGCCATTCACATATACTGTCAGCGTAGGTTTGCCTTCTACTTCAGAAACTAATTGATGGACATTAAATACTTCTGCATCACTTTTGTCATTTTCATTTGGCTTTTTCTCATTTAGTCATTCATTTAAATATTGCCAGAAGTCGGCTGCTTCTGTGTCGTCACAGAATGTAACTCCAGCAGGAAGTGGTTTCAGCGCTTTCTGTTTTATGTCTCCAATCTCTGGCGAAATGCCCTTCCTTGCCACAATTCCAGCACGTATTATCTCTTACTTCACTTCTTTCGCGTAAGTCTGTCTGTCCTACGTATCTCTGGCCCTTTCCTCTAAATCCTCCTCTTCCTCTGCCTCTTACGGAGCCCCCCAGGGGACATGGGAGAAAAAAAAATTAGGGAAAAGTATTGCGAGCGCTCGCAAAAGTATTGCGAGATCTCGCAATAAGTATTGCGAGCGCTCGCAAAAGTATTGCGAGATCTCGCAAAAGTTTTAGCCGCATTCTTCGGAGGCCGCCAGCTCGAAGCCGACCGGGAGGTCGAGGCACGATGTGCCGGGAAAGCGGTGTTCCTCCCGGCTGTAGTAGGTCTCGACTTCCCGTTAGCTTCGAGCTAGTGGCCGCCAGCTCGAAGCCGACCGGGAGGTCGAGGCACGATGTGCCGGGAAAGCGGTGTTCCTCCCGGCTGTAGTAGGTCTCGACCTCCCGTTAGCTTCGAGCTAGTGGGTGTCAGATCTCCAAAAACGTCGGAGCTCTTTTGCAAATATGTGATGTCTTGTAAACCGAGCAGGTATCTGACGTTTACACAACTACATTCACGCCTCAAAATATCTTAAAAGTGTATTTTGTGACCCAGAAAGAGTAATATTACAACTAAGTAGCTGCCGCCATTGTTGGAGTTTTGCGAGATCTCGCAATACTTTTGCGAGCGCTCGCAATACTTATTGCGAGATCTCGCAATACTTTTGCGAGATCTCGCAATACTTTTGCGACTCGCAATACTTTTGCGAGATCTCGCAATACTTTTGCGAGCGCTCGCAATACTTTTGCGAGATCTCGCAAAAGTCCGTCTTAATTTTTTTTTTCCTCCCTAATTTTTTTTTTTTTTCCTCCCCAATTTTTTTTTCTCCCATGTCCCCTGGGGGGCTCCGTAGCCTCTATTTCCTCTCCTCTGTCCCTAAATCCTCCTGAGAATGCGATAAACCCTGTTTCTGGATCTAATGTGAAAGTACCTGTGCTTGCAGTTTTTTTCTTTATTACACGGAGAGCGTGCTCGGCATGTTGCAATGCGTCGGCTAGTGGTCCCGTATTCATTGTAACCCAGTGTTTTTCAACGTGGGATTTCACTGAGGGTAGCAGGCCATTCAGGAATGCATTTTTTAGCTGCTGTTGGTAAGGACCGTCGGGACCTTCATTATAATCCATTCCTGAATGTTGCCTAAAAACCGGACGCAGGCGATCTAAAAAATCGGACGCTGTTTCATTTTCTTTTTGTTTCACTTCGCCAATTTTGCCATAGTCAGCCCTTGGAGCTAATCGTACTCTGATGCGATCATATAAATTTGCGACGGCGGTTTCTAGGTCTTGACTTACAGGTGTTAAGGGCGTTCCATCAGCGGCGCTACCTGTGAAATCTCCCCTAACCGTTCCCATTTTTAAACCTAGTATGTCTTGTATTACTTGGAGCATTTCATGACCATTTAAATACCACTGTCTTCTGATCATTTCTACCGCATCTCTCCAGGGTATGAAACCTTCATTAAGAGGGGGAACGTCTTTTAACACATTTTGCCTATCTTTTTGTGACCACGGCCGAAACACGAATGTAGTTGGGTTATTATCACGTTGCGCCTCTCCACCTGCTTCACCTTCCCCTGTGAGTTGGCCGTATCTGGGGTTTGGTACTGCTATCATGGGAAAAATGCCGGGAGGACCAGGTGGATTGACATCACCTCCCATATCTCGTCCGTAACAATCTTTTCCTATTTTTTCCTGTGGATTTTCGCCTAATGCTATTTCATCTAACATATTTTGTGCCTCTGCATAAGGACCAGGCTGAGGTCTAAATGGATCAGATGATAGTTTAAGGGGGGTCGCAGCAGCGGGAGTGGGGGTTGGCCGTGCAGCAGCGGAAGTGGGGGTTGGCTTCACAGCAGCAGGAGTGGGGGTTGGCTTCAGTATTGATGCTGCTCCAGGGAGGGGCGCATATTGTGGGGGGTATGATACTTCTGCTTTTTCTTTTTTCTTTTCTTGTTTCTTTTGTTTATTCTCACATCGTCTATCTGCCCCTCGCTTCCATACTTGGAAATATTCTAATTCTTGCGTGCGTTTTCCTTTTTTCTTTAAACCTTTTGTCTCTCCTAGTTCTTTCAGTAATGCTCCTTTAAGTTGTGATAGTGCAGATGGGCTACTATTTCCTTCCCAGGTGGAACATTTGGTCTTTTTAGGATTTCTCCATCTTTGCACACTAATTTGTCCGGCGCCTGGACATTTTTTTTCTAACCACTGTTCGTCAACAGTAAACTTAGTGGGCTGATTACCCATTAAACAGAACTGCAGAGCCTTCTCTGGTATTAGACTTAAAGAGTGGTTATTAACACGCCCTTCTACTCCAGCTATTCTGGAGCGGTGTCAATTTTATGAGATGAAACTCAACCGTTCTCTTTTGTCACCAGTACTTCAGCTACTGACAGGAAATAAAATGACAATAACAATGAGAGTGATTCAGCAGCGTATTGTGCTGTTCAAATCAATTCACTCTCAACACACAGAAAACACAAACATTTACACAGACATTTATTTATACAGTCGCGCAGACCTTTTCGGCAGGTCAGTCCTAAAAATTCCTAATTTGAGATCCTTTCGGCAGATTAATCCTTAAGCTTTTAGTTTGAAAATCCTTTCGGCAGATTAGTCCTTAAGCTTTTATTTTGAAAATCCTTTCGGCGGATGAGTCCTTAAAAACTTTTATTTTGCAAATCCGTGCAGTGGATTGGACTAATTACATCCTTTCGGATAAGACCTAGGTTCGTTTTACGCGAGTGTAAGTGAGTGGTTTCTTTACCTTCCCAAGATTCTCTGGCTATGTTGAAAGTCAGCCACTGGACCACTTAATAACACTGGCCAGAACCCGAATTTCACGTCTCTGGACTTTCCACTCCTACCTAGAGGAGGCTGTTGACAGGCTTTTCAGTGCAGCTTCCACGACGCCAGGATACAGCGGCCGATGCGTCCTCATCCGGCTCGAAGGACCAAGAAAATGTGAAGAGAAAGTTGTTTAGAAGATAAAGAAACTCACAACTCAGATATCTATTTTTTTACATGCGCATGGGCGGCCACGATCTAATCTGCTCTACACCAGAGTGTGCACAGCAGACGTGACACAGAAAAACCGCCCAGGGCATTCAGAACATCCTTTTATTTATACTTGAGCCTTCAAGGAAGTAGGAGTGACATGTTCAAAATACAAAAACATTTCCATAAAAGGAGAAAGAGACCGTTAGCTTGCCTGTTAACAAAGGAGGTAGTATGTATAGAAATCCAGACATTCCCAGAAAAAGCAGAGAGAGACCGTTAGCTTGCCTGTTAACAAAGGAGGTACTATGTATGTCACAGCATTCCTCTGCACATCTGTTTTCACTCCCTTTTCCTGTGGTAGTTTCAATTCACAAGCTCTTCTTCCTTTATATGAAGCTACAACTAAACACAATTCACAAAATTAAAAATCTTTCAACAATGATTAATAACAACAACAAATAAAATCTTTCCAGTCAGGGAGTACAAGGCTAAGTGTTAAGCTTAGCCTTGCTCTGGTAAAAAACGTCTGCTGAAATGTCAGATTCTTCTTTAGCTCTTCTACCTTCTGTAGTTTCTGCTCTGTATTTAGGCTTTTCAGCTTATCCTGATGTTTTGTCTCGTAGTGCCGTCTTAAATTAAATTCCTAAATTACAGCCACATTAGCTCCACGAATAACACACACAGGTTTACCAGCAATGTCTGTAAACATATATTCAGCCTTCCAACAGTGCTGAAAGGCTCTGTTTTCAGAATCTTCGCCATTGTGAGGGGCGAGCTTTGCAATAACAGAAGTTTGTCTTAAGTGATGCGGGAATGTTCCCAGCTAGCCTAGCATTCAGCAAGGAGGCTTGTTGTTTGTGTGTTATTAGCACCTCATATCGTCGGGCTATGCATAATAATAATACTAAATCTATTTAAAATGGTCTCAAGGGCTGGATATAAATGTACGCCGGGCCGTCAGTTGTTACAGACGGGACAGACATGACTAGGGGATAGGAAAGAGAGAAAGAAAGATGAAGGAAAAGAAAAACAGAGGGGAAGAGGGACAATGAGAAAGGGCACTTAAAAAGAGAAAGAAAAAAAAACTTCTGGATCACCTGTTGAGAGAAAAAGAAGAGAAAAAAAAGAGAGGAACATAATAAACAAAACACCATCGCATTAATCTAGCTAAGCGTGAACAGCAGTAAATACTAAATATTGAATGTTGTGGTGCAGTACGCAGGGCTGACAGCGCACAATGTGCTTTGAGGTAGCAGCCAAAAAAAGGTGTAGTTTATGTCTATGGACAGTGAACACCCGTGTGCACACCTGTGTGGATCAGCACGCTTGTATTCAACAGGTTTCCCCATGTAACAGTCTTCTAAAGGGGTGTAGGGAGCCATAGCCCCATCCCCCAGGGCATTTATTTTTATTTATTTATTTATTTATTAACCTTTATTTAACCAGGAAGATCCCATTGAGATTAAAAACCTCTTTTTCAAGGGAGACCTGGCCAAGATAGGCAGCAGCAGATGTCTCACAGTTACAGAAATTACTCAAACACAGGCAGCAACAACACACATGCAACAATAAGTGAAAAAATACAAATAAAATAAAATTCAATAAAATTCAAATAAAAATTAAAAAGTCAGTTAAAATGACAATCAATCTAATTGAAACAGTTGCATGTTATGGACTTGGCCTCAAGGATTCGTAGTTTAGATTTAAAAGCACTTAATGAAATGAATTCAGTCATTTTCCATTCCTTCTACAGTTTGTTCCAGGCCAAGGGTGCTAAATGGACAAAAGCTCTTTTACCATGTTCAAATGAAGTAGGCATGGAGGAGATCCTCCACTTTGGGGCCTCTGGATGTTTGGCCAGTCTTATGGGATTTTGAGCAAATGTAACCGCTTCCATTAGTCATTGATAAGCCAGGACTGTGCCAGCTCCAATCAGCAAGAACCCCGTTATCATGGTTCCGAATAGGTAGATGCCTTCAACGTCCTGCATTGAGAGTATTGCCAGGCACACGACCTGCCACTTCTCCCAGCTGTCCATCGTGTGTCCAGCAAACGTTCCTGCAGGTCATTCAGGCTACCCCAAGCCCAAGCTTCTCGTCGAGAAGACGGTGTCAATTTTATGTAATCCCAATTTGATGATCAAATCCAACATTTCTTGATTTAGAGAACAAGACAGAGAGAGTATCTGAGAATTAGACAAGACTAGACAAGGACAAGAGAAGCCAAGCAGGAAAGTTAAGGGAGGGAGAGGGCTCTTGGCCGCCACCAAGAGCCAGATGAGAAAAGTTGTTTTGAAAAGAGCTTTCTGTGATTGTTGTGGACCCAGTGTCCAGTAAACATGGGATAATAACGTCTGTGAAGGTTCTCAGTCATCCAGGTCATCGTAGTCTAAGGAGCTTGGAAAGAAAAGCATCTGGACTTCTTTAAGTTGCTTGAAGACCTTTCACCTCTCATCCAAGAAGCTTCTTCAGTTCTAGGGTTAAATGTAGTGGTGCAACGGATCACAGTTGATCCGTAATCCGAACCAATCCCA
>NW_024584227.1:12429-20536 GCF_018398535.1 Haplochromis burtoni
AAGCAACTTAAAGAAGTCCAGACGCTTTTCTTTCCAAGCTCCTTAGACGTGGGACAATAACTGCACCCAAATCAACCTCCCCTTCAAAGCATTCACCAACTTGATGACCGAGTTCTACATTGTCGGAGCTTTGTGACCTTCCCACCGGTGTGTTGCTCTACACCCTGGTGGGTGCTAGTTTTCCGCCACCTTAGTGGTTTGGTTATTAGCCATTTTTCTTTTTTCCTGAAAGGTCACGAAAGCTGTCACTCATTGTCATGAGACACACGAACAAAATCACGACAGTTTAGTAACGCAGTAATGCAGTGTGCTTACGGGAAAGTAACAGCAATGTAATTACTTTTTTGGCAATAGTAATCCCTTATATTAATCATTACTTGAAAAAGTAATCAGATTACAGTAATGCATTACTTGTAACGCGTTACTGCCCATCTCTGGTGAGGACAGAGGTAATGAGTTGTGTTGTTCAACAGATTCAACACTACAGTTAATGCTCACCCCCATACTGACTTACCTGTAGTCAGCCTGCAATCCACAACCACACCACTCTCTCTCTCACTCTCCACATTGCACCTTTGCCTCTAAATGTCCTGACACCCTTCCCCCACCCATCACTTTCACTAATGACCAGGTTCAAAGACAACTGAGACGACTCCACTCGGGCAAGTCTGCTGGACCAGACGAGGTCCCCGTGTCCTTGAGACCTATGCCCCCCAGCTTTGTGGAGTCTTTCATAAACTGTTCATGTTGAATCTGAGTCTGCATAGGGTCCCAGCTCTGTGGAAGGCATCACGCCTTGTTCCTGTTCCTGTACTCAATGGCCCCCAGGACTACAGGCCTGTGGCACTGACTTCCCATGTCATGGATACTTCTCTCGTGTCCTAGATTGTTGATTACCTGACAGAAAGACCACAATATGCGTTTCTTCCACATTGTGTGTCTGATAAGGTGATCAGCAACACAGGAGCACCACAAGGGACCGTCCTCCACCCTTTCGTCTTCAGCCTCTACACCACAGACTTCAGCCACTGCAGAGAGTATCGGGGCAGGTTTAGCTCAGTAAGTAGAGGGATTGCCCCATGATCGGAAGGTCAGGGGTTCGACTCCACTGAACAGCTACCCTGAGGTACCCCTGAGCACCGTCCCTACACACTGCTCCCCGGGTGCTGCATTGGTGGCTGCCCACTGCTTCACTGGGTGAATAGGTTAAATGCAGAGGAGTAATTTTCCTACGGGGACTAACACATTATTATTATTATTAGAGGCCTGCCATCTTCTGTCTCATCTGTCTCTGTGTGATTTATTACTATTACTGAAGGCTACTCGCCATACCAATACCAACTAGATTTTTAAATCTTAATATAAAATTAATAACAGTAGGGTGGACATTAGGTAAGGCTGCACTTTTTGCAGCAATCTCAAAGTAACTGTATTCTGAATGTAACCCAGGTTAAAAGTTGCATAAATAGTAAAAGATAGGTAAAGTCTAAGAATATAAATAGCAAAGAGATAAATTTATTTGTTTATTTCATTATTTATTAAAAAGTCAAAGTTCATGTAAAATGATTTAACATGTTGTTTAAAATAAGTTATCTTTCTTATGTTGTGAATTGCTTGTGAAAACTTTAGTTTCCTACGGGGTTATGGTCTGTGAAAGTACCACAAGGTTGCAGGGTATAGTGCGTGAATTACACAGAGCAGTCGGAGAAGTTAGCTTGTTTTCATGTATTATCAGTGAGTTTAGACTTTTCAGAAAGACAAGTGTCGGTAAGCTAGTGACATGACACGGTAAAGTTTCAGCGTGAAGCTGCTGGACTGTGTGTTTTGTTTCCTGCCACTGAGTTGGAGCAGAGGTTCCCAAAGTGGGGGGCCATTACAGACGGGGCGCGATATGAATAATAAAAAAAAAGAACGCCTGGACACTGCTAGCATAATGGACAGGTTTTTGACGGGGTTCCCACACTTTGGCAGTGGCCAAAGCATTGTAGCCGTTCCCACTCGTTCAGTTCCATTGCAGAGATGTTGTTAGTGGCATTATTCGTGGTGACACAGACAAGGTGGCATTCTTGCAATCCCCATGACTCCAGTGTATCTCTCAGACCTAGACACATTAATTCTTAATTAGGGGTCACTCGGAATTACTACAGCCAGCACAGTAGCGGAAAATATTTGTTTTACTAACATGCATATCATATGTTAGTTAAAACTAATATATATATATTAATATTACATGCACGTATATATGCACACAATGTACTTTATGCACGTTAAATATGTACCAATGGCAGACTCATACCTTGGGCTACCATGCCTCCAGTGTGGTCATCTGGAAAGTACGCAGTCTGTAAACAGCGAGCGCAGAGGGTCCAGTCTTTGTTAATAAAATGGATGGTTACGCTCATGTAGGGCTGCGTATCTCTGCTCGTTCATAGGTCAGTAGTCAAGGCATAATGCACGACACTGCAAATATCCTTCTCTACTTTGGCCCGACATGTGTCATATAAGCAAAGCAACTCGACTTTACTGAAGTGCTTACGCTTTGACGAGGTCACGAAAGCTGTCCTTCTCAACTACATAAACAGGGGCCATGCCTTTACAAATGCAATACGAGATGGCTCCTGTGATTTGTTTATGGCGCTGGGACGTTTTCTCATACGACGTGCCTTGTGTGAAAGACTGCTGTATCTACAGCTGGCTATAGTTTTTCTTTTCCCAACTTGCTCCCGTTGTTCCACAACTTGGTTTAGCTCGGATTTTCTGGATTCCTTTCAGTGAAAGTGCTTCTTCTTGGGCTGCCTAGGTAGCTGTCTCTGCCTGTTGCATATCCAGGCATGAAACTGCAACCTGTCCCGCATCAATCGTTTTGAGTTACAGTAAAGCATGACGCAAATCCGCAAATTCTCTTGCATAAAGTTAGAGTATGTATAGTGACAAGACAACACTAACATATTTGCCACAGGCTATTTAATGATATATTTTATGTAATAATTTATAAAATTAGGTTAGAAACGATAGAAGACAAATGGCACGGTAGCCACTTTTCTATCGTCCACACAATATATATTGCCATATCGCCCAGCACCAATGGCCTGGATGCCCTGTCACATGCACCAAGTGTCACAGCTGTCCTGGAAGTGACTGTGAATTCTACTGCCACGCGCGCACTTCACTGCTTTGATGGCACAAGACAGTTTGGCCCTCGCTGTTCCCAGGGCCACCTTGTCGCCTGCTCTGAAGGGGGAGTCTTGGATCCTTAGCAGCTCACACACTTCTGCGGTCATCCACGGTTTCTGGTTGGAGCGTGTTATGATAGTGTTTATTCTGCCCTCGCACTTAACTAGGCAGATAGACAACCATCTTCCCATGTAGAAAAACCACACCGTTGTTCCTTTCTGGTGGATTTATTTGATTGGATGCATAGCATGGCTTTGTTGAAATACATGAATGGATGAATGGTGAGTATGGTGGCCCCTAGAGACAAAGCACGTACAAACTCCAAAACACTTGCAAACTCCAAAACACTTGCAAACTCCAAAACACATGTAAACTCCAAAACACTTGCAAACTCCAAAAAACTTGCAAACCCCCAAACACATACAAATTCCAAAACACAACGGAAGTGCTCCAGGACGCCTGGGGCAGTGTTGAGCTTTTGTTACCTAGTAACTACACAAGCCAGGAAGTACCAATGACCGGATTTGGGCTGTATCCCAATTCAGGGTCTGCAGCCTTAAAGGCCACATTTTAAGGCCGATTAAGTCACAGTGACACGACAAAGGCTGTCCCAATTCAAATGCTGCTCGAAATGTGGCCCTCAAATGTGTCCTTAATTTCCCTGAATTTTAAGGATGGGTCGGTGTAGCCTTCATGGCCCAACATATCCCAGACTTCATAGCGTGGTGGTGGTGTGGATAATTTTGCCGAAAAAAATGGCGGAAGCGGAGCTGCCGAAGAGTAAACTTTCAGAAGTAAGTACTGAATATTATGTCACTTATTCAAGCGCAAATGTTTTTATAATGAAGAACATTAAAACATTACTGTTGGCCACATGTCGGGAAAGTTATGTGACATTAGCGATGTTTGTACTAACTTGGTTTTAAAGCCTTTACTTCAAAATATACGCCGTTCAATAGTTAACTTTAATCTTACAGAGAATGTGATGATTTTATGGATAATTAAAGTCAGTCATATATCCACAAACACAACAAGCTGAAAGTCAGTGATGCTGCTCGGTTTGCAGTCCTGAATATCACAGCACAAGAAGGATTCACTGCACTGTTAATGTTAGCTATGTTATATTGCTGCCTCGGTTCGGTGGTGTCGAGCCAAACGGACTTTAACGTGTGTT
Organism: Haplochromis burtoni; assembly: GCF_018398535.1. Taxonomy (NCBI): domain Eukaryota; kingdom Metazoa; phylum Chordata; class Actinopteri; order Cichliformes; family Cichlidae; genus Haplochromis; species Haplochromis burtoni. The sequence goes on from NW_024584227.1 coordinate 16,778, forward strand.
TGAACGAGCTGACGGTTCACTCGTTAAGCTGAAAGAAAGATGCTTTAATCACAGGAGTCACACATGTGTCCACTGTACAATCTGGGAACTCTTCTTGTTTCGTAATAACACAAACACTAAATCCTCCTTCTCTTGTGCTGTTTTGTAGCAGTGTTTATACCTGAGACTGTCACCTGTCTGTCTGTCCTGCACTCTCTCTCTTTTTCTTTCTCTCTGATTGTGGAATAAAAGTATGAACATGTATTTATAAGTTACACTTGTGTTTGAATCCTGCAGCTTATCACACATTTCATTTCCATGTGTGACAACTGCAAGTGTCCAGAGTGAGGACAGACTGAAGGACCCACTGCTGCACATCATCTGTGAGGCTTTGCACCCCTGATGATCCACCAGGACAAACTCAGCAGTATGTGAGGAAGAGGAGGAGGAAGAGCCAGCAGCAGCTGACAGATGGAGAGAATAGACAGACTGTTCCCTCTTTGTGAAGGACTGCTGGAAAAGTTTAGAATAACGAATTGTCCGTCCTGAATCAGTCTTATTAGGTAATGTTCAAATAATTTGATCATTCCAGTGTTTTCAGTGTGGGAGAAAGTACTCAGGGCCTTCAAGTTACACACTATGAAAGGCAGAAACAAGTTTAATGTTCAGAAACCTAAAGTATGTATCAGCAGCAGAATGGAGCTAAAAATAAATGTTTGTTTCAGTTCTATGAAGCTTTGAGTATTTTGGATCAGTAGCTGCTGTGTTTGTTGCATCATATTGCTGTAACTGTTTATATGCTTTATATATTCTGAGGTAAGTTGATCTATAGTGTTACATCATATTCTATAAGGATGTTATGTGTTTGTATACTTTCTGCCCAGTTTGACCCATTTAGCAGAAGTCAGCCTGTTTAAGGCTCTGATATCTATTCTGTATGACTTAAAGCAGTTATGACATGGTCTGATTTTCTCACCCAATAAAGGAATATTTAATACATCAGTCTACTCTTCATTTTATCAGAAACATATATATACTATTATATATGTACATATATTTATTATCTTCAGATTTAGCCATTCTTTATTTTGCTTGTTTACATGTATTGTATTTTGCACACTCTGTTGCTTGTGAAGCTCGCACACAAGAATTTCACTCGCATGTGCTGTACCAAGTGTACCTGCACATGTGATGTGACAATAAAAGTGATTTGATTTGAAACGGTTATCACAGCTTGTACATTTTCTTTTTACACATGTATGTAAGCATTTGAGCCAAATTTAGTAATGCCAACATACTGAAGGAACAACATTTGTCTCTTATATATGATACACCTATATATGCACTGTCAATATACATTTTGAACCAGCTGCAGATGTCAGAGTAACAACTGACTGACCCCCACATAAAGTGCGTTACAGTAGTCCACAGGGGAAGAAATAAAAGCATGGATCACGGTTTCAAAGTGCTGCCTAGAAAGAAAAGATTTCACTCTTGCCAGTCGCCTTAAATGATAAAAATGGACTGGTCCAACTTAAAACCAAGGGCAGTAACAACAGGTTTAAAATAAACCTCCAGGGGTTCCAAATGAAAAGAAGAGGACTCACAGGGGCCACTGGGTCCAAACACCAACAAATCTGTTTTCTTTTCATTCAAATTTAAAAAGTTTAGAGCCAACCAAGCTTTAATGTCATCTAGGCATGTCAAGAGAGGTTTTATTCAGATGCCATCCTTCGGCTTCAGTGGCAAATAAATTTGGCAGTCATTCCTATATACTTGTCTTTGAGTGAAGATTTAAGGTGGTAAGACATGTAAATAACTGCAACTTGAATCTGTACTGAAGCTCAGTATTTGACACAGAGTTCATGTTCACTGCTGTAATACCTAATAATGACTAATATAATAACCATAATATTGGCCATATTATATTTACATTACCAAAGTGATATGACTTTAGTCTCATGAACAACATTAGCTAATTGTTATTTACTAGCTAATCTTAAATGACTGTTCAGTACAGAAATGAAGCCCAAAAATCATGTTTTACTGTCCTGTGGTCTCAGCCTCAGATACTTATCAAATCACACAAAGCTCTTGTAGAAACAAACAAACAAATGAAAAAAAATATGTTCTCCTTCATTTCTGTCAAACAAAGTTGTATGACACGTTTCCAGCTGTTAGTATCATGGTTGCTAGGCAACCTGGGAAGCGCGACGGAGACTAGACCGTCCCATACAGACAAACTTGCCGTTTATTTTGCAAATCGAGCTCAACACTGCCCCTAGCGTCCTGGAGCACTTCCGTTGTGTTTTGGGGTTTGCATGTGTTTTGGGGTTTGCATGTGTTTTGGAGTTTGCAAGTGTTTTGGAGTTTGCGAGTGTTTTGGAGTTTGTATGTGCTTTATCTCTACTGGCCACCGTAGGTGAGACTGTAAACAAACACAAATATCCCGTGTGAGCTGACATAAGCAAACATTCTTAGAATTAGAAAATGCTATGACCTGTTACTATGCAAAGCAAAGCAGAACGAAACAAGCTAACAAGCTAACATTAGCGGTTAGCTAGCGCTAATTAGCATCTAGGCTAATGACTAATAAAGCGCATCATTGAGTGAATTTACTTTCTTAAATATCACAAACAACACACAGCAGTTAGTGCTAAACATTCACTGGTAAAACACAATATTACTGCCAACTTACAGACTGTGCTGGCTTAAGAGGCAGCATAGGCAGGCACAGGAGTAGCAAAATGTCTTTCTCCAGTTAGACAGGAAGTAATGAGAAGTAGCACTTCCGGTAGAATGTCAAAATAAAAATGAACAGTGTGCCAGAAACGAATAAAGATTGCATGAACTTATATAACACAACATAACGTGAGGGGTGACTCTTAAGGAGCCAGAACAGTGTTGGTGTCAGTGACATCATCGATGCACTTGGTGATGTAGCTGATCACAATGATGTGTACTCCTCCAAGTTGGTGTGGCGCTCTGTAAGCGCTGGGAATGTTTGTGTAAACAAGATCCAGTGCGTTTCTCTGTGTTGATGGAATTTCAGAAGCACTGGCTTGAGATTTGCGTGGCTGAAATCTCCGGTGATAATAAACAGTCCGTCGAGGTGTGAGTTCTCGAGCTCGCTGATCTCCCCGTACAGCTCGCAGACCGCCTCCTTAGTATTAGCGCTGGGTGGGATGTACACTGCTGTAATGAGCACAGCGGTGAATTCCCGAGGTACATAAAAAAGTCTGCATCTAACATTCATAAACTCTACAAGCGATGAGCAGTAATTAGAAACTAGCACTGAGTTCTTGCACCATTCCAAGCTGATGTAGACATACAAGGCCAAGCCACCACCTCAAGTCTTACCGCACAGAGCTGCATTTCTGTCGGCACAAAATGTGGTGAGCCCATGTAACTGAATGGCAGTGTCGTGGACTCTGTCGCTGAGCTATGTTTCTGTGAAAACAAAGACGTGACAAATTATATACCAGTTTTTAAACTGTATTGATAGGCAACGTAAAACCAGAGTTATGATGAAAAATACACATGATGTTATTGTCTGAATAAAACAGTGGTGTTTATAGCAGGAAGAAACAGTAAAAACGCCGTTTTCTACTGACAGCAAAGAGAAGAAAAAACACCCCTTCCGTATTAGTGGAAAAATGTACTGTAACCCAGTTCCTAAAATCATCTCAAACAAAAAAAGAGAAGAAAAATTAAAACATTTAATGTTCATTGTCCTGTTCTTACTGTCCCTGTTAATGAAAGTGAAATGAGATCAAAATA
>NW_024584228.1:0-20509 GCF_018398535.1 Haplochromis burtoni
TGTCTTGTCATAGGAATTCATTTTGGATTATGTCGTTTGTTTTTGTCTGTTTGGGAGCTGACACAGTCTCTATGGAGATGGGTTTTTGGGGGGGTAGCAGGAAGAGAGAAGCTGCAGAGAGGCGTGTAAGACTGCAACTCTGCTTCATAGTATCTCTATGAACAATACTTTTCTGTGGCGGTCTCTAAGTACACATCCCTGTCTTATGGTGTGCCACAAGGTTCTGTGCTGGGGCCCTTATTGTTATTAATATATCTACTTCCTCTCCAGCATGTTTTGAGCCCTTTGAGGACATTTGCTACTACTGCTACGCAGATGACATCCAGTTATATATTTCTTTTAAACCTGAAGATGTTTCTAAGCTGCAGATTCTAAATGTGTGCTTAGAATCCATCAAAGGCTGGATCGCTGACAACTTCCTTCAACTTAATGGAGAAAAGACTGAAGTCCTTGTATGTGCTCTGGACAGACATGTACCTAACATAATGAATGCTCTTGGTCCTCTTTCAACATTTGTGAAATCGTCTATCAGGAACCTCGGGTTAACCTTTGATTCTGCTCTTACTCTGGATGTTCACGTCAAATCTCTGGTTCGGTCCTGCTTCTATCATTTAAGAAACATCTCTAAATTGAGCCCTATAGTATCTCATACTGAACTGGAGATTGTTATTCATGCATTCATTTCATCACGATTGGACTACTGTAATTCACTGTTTACATGTCTAAACAAAAACTCCCTGGAGCGTCTGCAGGTTGTCCAAAATGCTGCTGCAAGGCTTCTGACAAAAACATCTAAGTAGTCCAATGTGACACTGTTGCTTATACAGCTGCACTGGCTCCCCGTTGAATTTAGAGTCCATTTTAAGGTACTGGTTCTGACATTTAAAGCTCTTCAAGGACAAGCACCAGCGTACATCATTGAACTTTTACAGCCCTATGTCCCTAGTAGGTCCCTGAGGCCTTGTGAACAGGGCCTACTTGTTATTCAGCATACAAGGCTGAAAACCAAGGGTGATAGAGCTTTTGCCACTGTGGCCGCCAGACTGTGGAACTCTCTTCCTCGGAATTTAAGATCTGCACACTCAGTGGTCACTTTTAAAAAACAACTAAAAACACATCTTTTTAGAATTGCATTTTATTAACTTCTGTTTTTGTTTTATACTTTGGGAAGCAGTTTGAGCTCTTTTATCTAGAAATGTGCTATATAAATAAAATTGTACTTACTTGCTTACTTAAACCAGAAGAGGGCAGCATGCCCATCTGTTTTAAAGAAATATCTTACTATGAAACTTGACACATACCTCTTCATCAAAACTCAAGACACTGTAGTAGAAGATGACAATGACATGACAATCTCTGACGAAACATGTGCCTCCATATTCAAACACGTCAACACAACATCATTATGTGCCCGCCATGGTTTAATCCAGTTTGCAGTGGTGCAAAGAACCCATTTCTCAAAATCCAGATTAACTTGTATCTATCCTAAATTCTCTCCATATTGTTTGTGACAGATGCAAAACTGCTGAAGCCTCACTGATCCACATGTGCTGGTCTTGTCTCTTGTCCCAGTCTCTTTCAGTTTAGAGAAAGTGTGTGAATGTGGCATGTTGTACAGAGCACTTTGAGTAATCTGGGAGACTAGAAAAGTGCTATATAAGAGTCAGTCCATTCATTGAGATTCATCATGTTACTTTTGCATGTTCTGGCACATATTGTTATGACATGGCTTGATTAAGGTACACAATAGGCTGACATCTGGGCAGCACAGAACAGTGTGTCTACAACTGGTCCGTGGCTGCACACAACTTACACATGGCCCACATACCGCAAAGAATGACGGCCCTTTGGTGGCCAAGATCAGGTTTGCCAGAGGTAATCCACACATGGGCCAACACAGACCACCAGTGTGTCTGCAACTGGCCTTGTGCTGGCCCATGTGTGGGCCACCTCTGGCAAACCAGATCTGGGCCACCAAAGGGCCGTCATTCTTTGCGGTATGTGGGCCATGTGTAAGCACATTGTGTGGGCCAGATCTGGGCCATACCAATTTTGCTAAGTGGGAAGTGTTGGGCTAACTACCCCAAATGTACAGATCATATGTAACCCTTTTCTTCTCTTTCTGTTTATATGTATGAAGAAAAAACTCTTAATAAAAATTCATTGTTTAAAGAAATATCTCACTATGGCTCTAAATACTACAAAAACTTTCTGCTGGTTGTCAAATGATTTATAAAAAGTTAATGTTTACAGGACTACAGTTTTTACAATGAAGAGACAGTTTTACTTAACATGGCGTCACGAACGGTCCATAGATCTGCATTTTAGGTTAGTCTATTACTCTAAACTGCCTGCATTCTTATTTGTAGTGTAAGTAGACTGAGTGCTTTGTAAGATTAGAAAAGCTCTGTGTACATGCCAGTGTTGTAACTTAAAATAACGTAAAACTAAAACCAATGATATCATTTGACTATAGAAAAAAAGAGAGAACTCAATTAGCTTTGAAAGTTTCAAGCATTTAAGGCAAAGGTCAACAGCAGAACAAACTGAGGAACTGTTGCTAACTATGTGTGTGTGTTTTTTTTATTTGTTATCTGATGCAACAAGTCTTGTGCTTCCTATCTGGTTGGTTTTAATTTCTGTGTCTGGCAGCTTCATGTTGTAGAGTTATTTATGTTGTTGTGTCCACTTTCTGCACTTGAATATGCTGGATTTTTGTGGCTGAATGGATCAGTGGGAGATTGTGTCAAGATACCAGTGTGTGTCAGACCATTTTGTTAGTAGTGAAAGCTGAGCCCAAGATCAAGGCGGTGGACAGGACTCTTTCTGTTTCTGTTTCCATTAGACAGACAGAGTCAGCCTGAAATGTCTGTGACACGAGACCAAGACTGGACAATGTGAAAATGTCTTGTCATAGGAATTCATTTTGGATTATGTCTGTTTGTGAATTTAAGAGATCGGAAATCATTTTGTGGCAGGAGGTTTTTAAAGCCCTCCTCTTCTTTCTGTTTGACAGGAAATGCTTTCTATTTTGAATCTTGTCAAAAGTTTATTTCAGACTCACTGAAAGTCACACAACAGTAAAATGTCTGAAGCTGGAGTACTATACTCTAATGTGAAGTTTACAAGAGAGAAGAAAGCTAATGGTGAGTTTATCTCATCATTGGAGAAAATCTCCTAAAAATTGTTATTTTTCTTTTTTTTGCCTGCATTTAATCACCAGGCTTCATCACTTTGAGCAGAAATCTGGTTTCATATTTTTGTTACAGTTGTCATTTCCTCGTTGCCTGACACCACTTACTCTGAAGTAACAATCTCAAAGACTCAGCGGTCCACAACAGAGTCACTTGGTAAGTATGGAGCAGTAATGACAGATTTTCTTGACTGCATAGTTATATCTTGTGTTATATAATACGCATATGCAGATTGCAGACTGTGTGTGTGTGTGTGTGTGTTTTTGCAGTGCTTTCAATCAGAGTTAATTAATAGAGTGAAGTAGTGTGACTTTACCGAAAAAAGAAACCCAGTCAAAATGTTTTTCACCTGTCAAAATACAATATCTCAGGAAAATATTGGTCAATCACTCTTTGAAAAATAAATAAAAATCTTTTTCACCACTAACACTAAGACATCAAATTGTTTCTACTTTCATCAAAACCTTGAGGACGGACTGTGTTCAGACACAATCATGAAATGTGGCTCTAAATAAATAAATAACTAGAACTGAAATTAAGAAAAGTAAAATGTGAGATATGATAAATGGTGATAAATGTTAAACTACATGCATCAGACAACTGAACAAAGATAATGCAGTACAATAAAGTCATACAACATATGTAGTGGTGAATTTCTATTCATATAGTTCATACTTGTTTCTAATTAGCAAGTGTGAAAGAGAAGTCGACATTTAAAAAAAGAAAAGAAGAGGAAATTGCTCTGAGGAGTGAGATCTCGCTTAGCGTGTGGGTGGGTGTCTCTGTGTGCCCATGTCTGCAATTTATTTTGCATTTTAAAAAATGTTGATCATATCTGCTTCACACTTGCTTACATTTTTTTTACTGAACCTAGAGACTTTCTTTAATAATCAGATTTCACAGTTTAATCTATTTTGCACTGATATTTGAACAAGGCTGTAAACATGGGGAATGGCTTTCTTTTGAAACAAGCCTCAAACAGTCATTTGAGGAACATTTTTGCTGTTCACTAATGTGTCAGCAGGTGACTTCTTGTTAAAGTGCCAAACCACTGTGGTCACTGTTCTTTTTCTCCTTATAGTAGCTGATGTTTACTTATAATTTTTTAAACATGTTGAAAGGTCATCGTTGTCTTAAATCAGTATGATTATTTTATATGTGTGGTTTGTATAAACTATACATTTATTAACTTTTTCCACATCTCTATAACATTTCTTTCTCTGCTAACTTTTCAGAGGGGTACCAACAAGATGTGTTGAGCAAAAGGTCAAAGGTCACCACAGAGAGATTGGCCTTGCTGGTTGTCAGTGGTCTACTGGCTGCTGCCGTCATTGGTCTTGGTGTTACTGGTGAGTGGATGCGATGCTAGTTCTTCTTACTAGTAAATACCCATGGTGTATAATTTATAACTAGCCTTTATAATGTGGGTTTTTTCCAACTTTTCTTTTTACTTTTTAAGAGCTGTTTTTGTAAAATTGTGAACATTTTGAAAGAATTCAAAAAGAGAATCTGTCTTATTTAAGTAAAAAAACAAAAAACAAAAATGACACAGAATAATTTGTATTTTTCTTTTTTAATCAGTGTTTGACAACATAAGATTGAAGCAAATGTTCAAAAAACAAGATGATCTCCAAAACAGAAATGAAAGTGGAAACACAAATGTCTCAGGTAAACGTATGTGAATGTTCTCAGTGATCTAGGCCATTGTAGTTGAAGGAGCTTGGATGTAAGCATTAGAGACTCCAACGTTGCAACGCTGGATTAAACTTTTGGACTGCTGATTGACTCGCCCTCTATAGTGTACACATTGTTTAAAAAGGTTGGCCTCCTGCTGCCTCCAAATCACACAAACATGAACAGTGATTTCATCCACCTGACTTAAGTCGTTGCTGTAATCTCTTCAAAGATCAAGCATGTTATAAATGTGAAGAAGGCTGGGAGCAACATGGAGGAAAGTGCTATTACTTCTCCATCAGTAAATCATCCTGGAACAAGAGCAGAGATGAGTGTAGAGCTAAAAGAGGAGACCTGGTTAAGATAGACAGCAGGGAGGAGCAGGTATGAAACACTTTTCACGTTCTCACATGTTTTAGCACATCTTTATATTTCACCTTCTCATCACAGAAATTATAACAAGGTAATTTTAATCTTCTTTTACTGATCAGACTTTCCTGAACAGAAGACTGAGAGATGTAATGACTGAAGCTGAGGACAAGTTCTGGATCGGACTGACAGACTCAGCAGTAGAGGGCAGATGGTTGTGGGTGGATGGGTCACAACTAAATCAAAGGTTTGATTGTTGTAAAAATAAATTTGTTAATTTCCTGTATTAAACTTTCACTGAACCAGTTCTGTCTGTTCTTCATATCTTAGTTTGACGTTTTGGAGGATGAAGGAGCCAGACAATTGGAACGGGACACATGGAGAACATCCTGATGGAGAGGACTGTGTGAGGATGGGAGAAAAAAGTGAAGCTGATAGTCTGGAGTGGTGGTTTGATGCATTTTGCTCAAAGCCTCACAGAAGTATTTGTAAGAAAGCAGGAGTAAGGGAAAAGTTAAAAAAGGTATGTGACTGAAATTCAGTTCAGTCTATTAAACACCAGGTTGGAATGATGCGGTTTATTTTTAAGTTGTTTCACAAACAGAATAAAATCAACATATTAAAATAAAATTTGAGTAATATTTTGCATCTGATATTTTTCCTTTTTGAACTGATTATTATATACAAGAAATGTGGGAGCACCTGCACAACTTGAAGGAATTATAACATCCCAAAACTTTTTAGATACCCCTGAAATAAGGAATGTTGTGTTAAAATGGAGCAAGTAATAGATGTCAGTGTGAATAAAGAGTAACTGAACATTACAGTGTTTGATATTTTAACAACTGATTAGTTTGACACCTCATTTGACTCTCATCAAGGTAGAGCTGAATGAGGAACTGAAATTACAATGTGTTATTTTAGCATCATTTTATCAGATAAACAGTGTGACACACTTAAGAGGCTACAGCTGCTTAAAAACTGCTTATAGGCTGTAACTGAGAAATATGAATATATGACTGTTAACACAGTTTTCTACACCTGTTTCTCCTCTGGGGTATTCTTGCTCTGGGTAAAGTATTTCTGATTATGAATAAAGTTAAATGTACACACCATAAACAGAATGCTGGACTGTGTTGTGCTGGGGTTGATGCAAGCATTAGGATGTGTGGTTTCCACATTGTAATTCCACATTGTTGTGGAATTATGGAAAACGCAAAATGGTGCATGAAATGCAAACATTTCACATTTTCTTACTTCAAGAAGCTCAGAGTGAATAAACTGCAATTTAGAAGGGCTTTTAAATGGTTAAATATTTCGTGTATGTTGTAAGGAAATAATATTTAGATATTAAGTATATACATATTTTTATTTTTGTTACTTTCTTTCTCGGAGTCCTTTTTACAATTAATCTATAGTTAGGGCTATAATTTTGGACAACAACACTGTTTTTCTGTTTGTTTGTTTGTTTGTTTGTTTTTTGCCTCCATACACCGCCACAATGAACTGACGGGAAACATCTGCACCTGGTTTGGGAACAGCACCAAGCAGGACAGACGAGATCTGCAAAGAGTGGTGCGCTCAGCCGAACGCATCATTCAATCAGAGCTCCCTGACCTGCTGTCCATCTACACCAAGGCCAAAGCTAGGAAGATTATGATGGACCTCTCCCATCCCAACAATGGACTCTTCTCACTGTTGAGGTCTGGGAAGCGCTTCCGCTCCCTTAAGGCCAAAACAGAGAGAATGAGGAGGAGCTTCTTCCCCCAGGCTATTCAGGCCCTGAACCAGGTGTAGAACTGGACACTCTCACACACATCACATCACCACACGCACTCTGGTTTTTCTTCATGCACACTTCCTATAATTTATAATCTCTTTCTGCTATTTGCACATTTTTTTTTACTGTAAATTAAATCTAAATTTTGTATAACCTGTAAATTGTAAATACTGTAAAACCACTGTCATTTAGTGGTCAGGCATTGCATTGCACAGCTACAAGCATTTCACCTCATGTCATACTATGTATGGTTGTGTGTGTGACAAATAAAAAATTGAATTTATTAAGATGTGAGCAAAGAAAAACTCAAAAATCATAAATCCAAGTAACGGGTCCACAATGTGATTATTTTCCTGGTAATTGTTGTGGAAAATTTAACAATAACCTGCAACACATCCAGTGAGCTTGATTTGAAGTGGGTTTAATAAACACATTGCAATGTGTTTATTAAACCACACCAGGACCATCTCTGAATTGTGGCCACCGCCCTTACATCTTATATACGCAGACACAGACACTCTTAAACAAAGAACATTCCACAGCAGATCAACTATTAGCAGATCCTTAACTGTTCAGTCTAAGAAAAGCTCCGACCAACCATCACCTCATCTGCAACAGGATGTCCAGAGCCCTGAGTCTGCTGTGGAGGTGCAATAAAACTCGGGCCCCGCTTATGATCACATTCCACATGCATACAAACTGGTGACAGGAGTGCTCTTACTATACTAAAGTGATATGGTTGAAATATGTGATTAATACATGAGAAAAGAAATCTGCCACGACATTACTTTCTTGGTTGCCAGAACTGAATCTTCAGATGATTTCTTCTGCACATTGAAAAAACCAGAGGAAGAAATAAACTGAATATTCCTATGCACCCGTCTCTCCTCCTCTCCTTCTCTCTGGACATCCAATAACCATTGCTGACCTGATGTCCAGCCACATCTTATCATACCTCACTTTTTCTCGTCAAAACTGTGTTTGTCAGCCACTGTATACTCAATGTAATTTCTCTTATTAAGTCACACATTTGCTTAGTCATGCTCTTTTGTTGCAAGAAACTTTATTTCAATTGGTGAAACAGGCAGCAAGTACTGAAGTCTAGTAGAAAGAGTTTACAGACTTTAAGACGTTTGATTTTTTGGTTAATGTGAGCATGATCAAAACCCTGAAAATGGATTTCAGATCTACTATAACAGTCTACATTGTTAAGCTGTGGTAAATGAAGGCTGCCTATGGACATCAGATGTCATACAAATCTCTGCATGCCTACTGATTGTTTCAACCAAGAGTATAAGTATAATGGAGAGTCCCGCCTTTGGTCAGGAAGCAGTCATGCTGATAGGTTCCCACCTTGAGCTGCCTTTGGCAGACTCCCAGCTGATCATCAAAGAGCAAGTCCAAGTCATAAACCTCGAGAGTCAGCGTGTCATTTTCCTCAGCATAGAAGTAGGAGAATTCCTCGTTCCACCAGGGGTTCGGGTCATTGTAGCGAACAGATGTTTTACCCAGAGAAGTAGAACCACAGGACACCGTGACATAGGCATCTGTGGTTAACAGGATAACGGTGGGAAGATTGCTGGCTCGCAGATCATACACCTTGAGTTGGGCTTCGACCATGATTGAACTGCACATGAGCAGCAAAAGGACGAGGGGCACGCTAGAGTCCATGGCTTTGCTGGAGGCTGTGGAGAAGGAAAAGTAGATTTACATTTTAGCCAGGATACCTGGATCGACACAGTCAGCCTTGTGAGGATCTATTTTATATTGGATGGAACACATTTATGCAATCCTCAGCATTGTCTACATATCCTCTGTGGATATTGCAGTGAACGGTGTTCCTGAGTCTGTACAGATTTTTTCACTACACAACTTAAATCGCTAAACTCATCTGCTTAGCAATTTAATTAAAAACTTTTAAATACATTATTTTTTCATAGTATAATCTTCACGTGCTTTATCCGAAGCACACTTTCTGTGTACTCACTACCTAATTTATAGCCAAAGTATTCACTCACTGTGTTTAGCTTAGCTTAGCTCGTAGCCGACTCGTTAACACCATGGCTACTTCACCTGTCCCTCCTGCACATTGTGTCAGATGTTTAGTTACTCCTCGACCTCCTTTAACAGTAATGATATCTGTAACAAATGTAGCATATTTGCAGCTCTGGAGGCCAGGATTACTGAATTGGAGACTCGGCTTCGCACCCTTCATTCACCCGTAGCTAGCCAGGCCCCTGTAGCTGGTGCAGCCGAAGATAGCGTAGGCCCCGCTAGCTGTTCCCCGGCAGACCCCAAGCAGCTGGGGAAAGAGGGCGGCTGGGTACGGTGAGGAGGAAGCATAGTCCTAAACAGAAGCCCCAGGTACACCACCAACCCGTTCATGTGTCTAACCGTTTTTCCCCACTCGGCGACACACCCGCCGGGGGTCAAACTCTGGTAATTGGTGATTCTGTTCTCAGACATGTGAAGCTAGAGACACCGGCAACCATAGTCAATTGTCTTCCAGGGGCCAGAGCAGGCGACATTGAAGGAAATTTAAAACTGCTGGCTAAGGGTAAACGTAAATTCAGTAAAATCATAATTCACGTCGGCAGTAATGACACCCGGTTACGCCAATCGGAGGTCACTAAAATCAATATTGAATCGGTGTGCAACTTTGCCAAAACAATGTCGGACTCTGTAGTTTTCTCTGGTCCCCTCCCCAATCAGACCAGGAGTGACATGTTTAGCCGCATGTTCTCCTTAAATTGCTGGCTGTCTGAGTGGTGTCCCAGAAACATCAAAGTCAAAGTCAAAGTCAACTTTATTGTCAATTCTGCCACATGTACAGGACATACAGAGAATAGAAACTTCGTTACTCTATGAATGTGGGCTTCATAGATAATTGGCAAACCTTCTGGAGGAAACCTGGTCTTGTTAGGAGAGACGGCATCCATCCCACTTTGGATGGAGCAGCTCTCATTTCTAGAAATATGGACAAATTTATTAAACCCCCCAAAATATGACTATCCAGAGTTGGGACCAGGAAGCAGAGTTGCAGTCTTACACGCCTCTCTGCAGCTTCTCTCCTCCTGCTACCCCCCCAAAAACCCATCTCCATAGAGACTGTGTCAGCTTCCAAAAAGACAAAAAACAAACTAAAAACCAGCAACAAACAACTTAAACATAAAAAATCACAACGAAAGAACAATACAGTATCCACATCTGAACCAAAGAGTAAAACAGTGAAATGTGGATTATTAAATATTAGGTCTCTCTCCTCCAAGTCTCTGTTAGTACATGACTTAATAATTGATCAACAAATCGGTTTACTCTGCCTTAAAGAAACCTGGTTGCAGCAGGATGATTATGTTAGCTTAAATGAATCAACACCCCCGAGTCATTCTAACTACCAGAAATCTCGAAGCACAGGCCGAGGGGGCGGTGTGGCAGCAATTTTTCACACCAGCCTATTAATTAACGAAAGACCAAGACAGACTTTTAATTCATTTTCAAGCCTGATGCTTAACCTTGTCCACCTCAGCTGTAAAACTGATTGTCAAAATTGACTGAATTTTCCATGTGCATATGTGTAACATGTCATCAGCTTTGCGTGCTATACGGAAAAAACAACAACAACAGTATTGGACAAAGTATTCCAAGACAAAAGCTGGAATACTTTGTGCATCTACATGTCATCATTGTTAGTGCCAAAAAGTTCACAGTATCATTCACTGAGCCCTCAGGTTTCAAGGAAATGTGTGTGAAAAGATTAGTCTGCTAACAGCTGGTGTTGTTTGGACTGTGTTTCTGTTCACCTTGGTGTTATCACATGCTTTATTAATGGGGTCTTTTCCATAAATGTGACCAACACTGATGACAAGCATCTCTATGCTCTAAAACAAACAAACAAAAAAACAGTTAACCAGTTCAGGGTTGCAAGGGTCTCAAACATATTTTCTGTTAGAATGCTGAGTTTAAAAAGAACAAGGCAGCAGATTATCTTTTATATTTTCCTCAAATTAATGTGGTAACAAAATGAACTCAGGCATATGAAATAGTACAAATGAAGAGTTGATTCACCACACAATGTGATCAGATTATTATTAAAACACAGGAAGTGTGACCAAAATTATGGGAAACAAATTTAAAGGTTTAAATAGATCTAGATGATAAATTGAAGACAAAAAGATCTTCATTTTATAATATTCTACTATCATTACAATTTAATAAAATTAAAAAAAAAATTTCAAAGCGACATTTTTTGTTGTCTTCACATTATAAAACATCTAGCATAGGCAACAACAGTAACAGCATGATCTTTTTTTTCTCTTTTTTATTCTCTTTTCTTTTAAAAAAGAGTTGTTTAAAGGTTTAAAGTTTTTCTCCTAAATAGAAATCATTACAGAACGCCTAGTCCTACTTAAAATCCCATTCATTTTTCGCTACATGCTAGCATCTCGCTAACCGAGCTACCCTTTACATGCTGTGCTTTAGAAAATAGGATACTTGGTACAAAACCATACTCCGCAGATATTGATAGATAGACGAACACTGCAAATATAATGTTGGAAACAAGAACGGCCAGACCATCTTGATTGAATGTAACTTCGCTCCACACAAGTTTTGTGGTAGACATATTCATATTGGTATCTAATAAATGATTAATTCTTAGATTTTATCGAACGTTAATTTATAAATTGTTTCTGTCTTTATGTGTTTGTTTCAGATAATGCAAGATGAAATTATTCAGTCAGCAAGACGCTGCAGTTGCTGACATCATCCAACCGAACTGCTACTGTGATGAATCAGAATACAAGGTACTTTAGCAAGACTTATGAGTAAATGTTATATTTTTTGTGTCCAATATAGTCTCCATATGATTTTGTTTTTTTGCAACATCTTGCAGAGAACAGAGTCAAGGTGGCCAGGGTATCAGCTTGGTCAACCCTGAAAGACCATCCATTCATCAAGAAATGACCAGGTGAAAAAGTCATAAACTAAACGCATGAGCATGGAATTTAGGATGCAACTTTATATCTTACCTGCTCTACACTCAGGGCTTGAATTACAACAACAGTCAATCACATAAAAAAATAAAATAAAATACTTTTGGTAGTTCTGTGTCTCTGTCTCTCTCCAAACCCAGATGGCTTCTGGTACTGAACCGGGTTCTGGTTCTGCTGGAGGTTTCTTCTTGTTAAAGGGGAGTTTTTCCTCTGCGCTGTCACTTCATGCTGCTCAGTGTGAGGGATTGTTGAGGTTGAGTCCATATGTCCTGGGAACAACTGCTGGGCGATGACACCATGCAATCTTCCTGGATTCCTTAGATAGAAAACCTGTGAACTGCACTTGTCCTTGGTCTTCACAGCTCACCTTTATACAGTTTTTTGTTTTTTTTTGCAGAGGCAAGAAATTTTCCTTTTTGACTGAAGTGTGTGGCTTGTGTATTGTGTTTTTGTGACGTTAAAGACAGTCTACAACATAGAAAGTGGAGTTACAATCTCACCAGCGATTAGAGCATTGTCTGTATGAGATGGTTGTGTGTTAAAATCGTAGTAGATCAGCAGTGTGTGAAATAGTTATTCCCCGTTCTGGTGCTCAGTGTCAACGTCAGCGGGTTGTTTTGAGTTGCTGCTGTGTGACTGGCTAATTAGATTTTGCTTTAACATACAGCTATACCTAATAAAGTGGCTACTAAGTCAATCAGTCAATGGCCACAAAGTCATCAGATCTGACAGATGTGTAGTAGAAAAACAAGCAGTTGACATTTTAGAAGAATAAACACATTTACATATTACAGAAGTATTAAAAAAAAGAAAACTATTAATGCTCCCGAACCTTGTCAGTAAATGCAACATTTGTTTTAAACATTACTGCACTGTAAGTGTGTCCTATGGCACGTGTGTACTCATGTACTTACGTCCTGGTAGCCGTCTGCACATGGACCTTTGTTGTACACGATTTTTCTTATTAATTTTTTCTATTTTTAGTTTTCCAATATATAATATCTCAATTTCACATTTGTGCTGCTGTAATAAGTGAATTTCCCCAATGTGGGATTAAATAAAGTCCATGTCTATGTAACAGTATGATCTAACTCATCTGATTATTATTAGTTTGGATCCATCTTATCTTTGATGCACAAATGGCTTTTACAGCGCAGGCTACTCTGATTGGATTAGAACAATGAAAACCTTGTAATGTACACTTTTAATTTGAGGAAAAAAGCAATAAGGCAGTTCTAAACTCTTACCTGTAGCTCGATCTTGTCTCTCACCACATTACCTGCTGTTAGGGACGTTTTAGAGGCTGACTTATCAGCTTTATGTCAACAATACAATGGCCACACAACCTGCTCCACTCTCACCATTATATAATATGAATCTAACAGGAATAAAAAAAAATAAAATATTTCTCATATTTTTGAGCACTTCTTTGTATTTTTTTCCAGTACAGAAGTGTCATAATTCTGCTTCCTTTTGACCCAGCATTTTGAGTTTCTTATATCCTAGTGATGTTTTGGTTTTGGTTTATGTTCAGGTTTATTTATAGTCTTATTCTATTTTTGCATTTCTTTTAGTCCCTGTTCAGTTCTTGGATTATTAGGTTTTATTATTATCATGTTCTCCTGTTTCCATGTTCGGTGTGTCTAGTTGTGTTTCCCCTGTGGCGTCATGATAATTTGCTTCAGCTGTGTTCTTATAATTTCCCAGTCTAGTTTTGATATTCCTGGAGAGAAGACTAAGAGACATAATATATTGTGTGGAAGTGTAGAAGCAACACACATCCATCCAAGGTACAGTCTGAAAAAAAAGAGCAATGAGGATTATGAATAAAACCACTTCAAGAGAACCATCAAATCCGCTTTTTTAGTAAAATTAATATTTTCAAATTTAAGGATTTGGTCAACCTCAAAACTGCACAATGTACAAAACAGCAAACATCTTTTCAGTAAATGACACTTCCATTTTTTTGTTGTTGCTCCCTCTCATACATACGAGGGGCAGTTGAAGATATGAACATTGATGTGGCGGTAATTCAACTGCAAGGTGAAGAGAAGAGAGCTTTAAATAGATCTGAGTGGTCATTATCAAACAATAACAAGACTGCAAAATGAACCTGCATGTTTTTTTACACACACACACACACACACACACACACACACACACACACACACACTGTGGAGGAGGTTTAGTCACTTTGTGGTTTCAGCGGAAGTTGTGACGAAGGAAACCACAGATAGAAAAAAAAATGACAACAGCTCTCTAAGGTTGAAGTGTGGCAAATTTGCTTCTCTTTTGTGAAACGTTTCCCTTTATTAAAAAAAAGAAAAAAGAAATTGCCACCACAAAGGTTTAAGCAACGACACAGTATATACTTTTAAAGCTGAAAAAAGTGGAAAAGGAAATACTTATGAGTGTAGACATTAAATAAATAGCTCTCAATACTACAAAGATATATTTTTTATGTTTATCCGAACTGTTATGGGAAGCAGGGCACTGATTACTGTTAATCTCCACAGACTCAAGAAGTCAATTTTCACAGCTATAGGCCAATTATGAGTTGATACTGCTGATATTTTTATTCATTGATTTAGCACACAACTAGGCTAGGCTATGTAGATCCTTTTCTCTTTACTTATGTTGGTAAAATGATCATTGAAGCTACTGCAATTTTGCCTGACAACATTTTTATGACAGCTATATTTGCCTGTACTTTCATATATATCATAATACATTGACACTCAATTCTCTAAGAACACTGGTTAGCTAATGCTGTTGTCAAGTGGCCTATCACTAGCAAACAAACAGCAAGCCAAACGATTAATTCATATATGAAATTCCAATGTTACATGAAAATATGTATAATGCTTACCGGCTATTAAAGAAAAGTATCTTGAAATCCAAAGAATTCAAATTGCTGGGTCAGCGGATAGAGGCGGTTTCTCACAAGTGCAGTCGTTTTTTGTTTGTTTTTTTCTTTTAAGGCGGTTTTTCCCAAAGTTGCAAAAGTTTGACGTCACAACAATGAGCTCCATCACTTGCAATGTTGAATCTGGAACAACATTAATTATGACAATGTGGGAACAACACCAACATGAAGATATCAGATCATGTGATAACTTCAGGTTTAACCGTATGTTTTCTGTGTGAAGGTAGTTAACTTCTTCCTGGAGTAGATTTAATTGTAATTGCGGTTTTCTTTTGTTCTGCTTTTTAGCTTAACAGAGGAATGTTTGAATACTCAAAAGATTTTTTATCAAGTTGTGAATACAGCCAAGAAGAATATGTTCCGACAGCGACAGTTCAGCAGAAAGTACAAGTATGAGAAAAAGTAAGAGGAAATTACACAACTAAAAATATAAACCCATCTCTCAGGAACATACAAAGAGAAGCTGTCTTAAAAGGCACTCTCAGAGAACGGATACAAGTTCCATAACAGCATCTACTACTAGAGATAGTTTTGAATCACGTGATTTTGAAGAGCCCTTGTCTGGGTTAAATAAACCTGGAGAAACCATCTCAGCTGTAGATCTGTTATGGTCATGACACTTCAACAACAAAAAAAAAACATGGTGGTGGACTGTACAAGAAAAACATTTTATTGTTGTTTTTGCTTTAAACCATAGATCAAAATGGCACGCCATTTGGGATCCAAACAAAGATAAACCCAAAGTGTTGAGAGCAATCAAATTCCCCAAGGAATCCAAAGAGCCAAGATTGCAGTTTACTTTACTGACTAACAAAGGTAACCTAGCCCATAATAATCGTGTGCTTGAAGAAGGAAAAGGTCTATTGATACCTCCTCAACAATGTTGTGCATTAGTGAAGGCCAGTGACTACCTAACTGTGAGAATTACCTGAAGAGAAAATCCCTTTGGAGGTATATGTAAAGATGTCATCTGAACAAAATAATCAAAGCCATGAAGCCTGGAACATCCAGGGTACAGTCTATTTGTTAATATGCTGAACCACTCCCAAGTGGTGTAAATGAACGGTTTTGGAAACTGGTCCTTGATAAGACTGGTGTCGCGGCCTTTTACGTTCCAAACACCAAAAAAGTCCAAGAAAAGGCCGTGGGTGGCAACAGGAGATTTGTTTTAGAACGCACTTCTGACTCCATTGTTTAAAAATCATATGCCGTTTATTTCGTGGAAAATTATAAACAGAAATCAGCCAAATAACTTCTTAAAACTTAAAATTAACGAAAGTTAACTTAATTTGCTTTAACAACTTCAAAAGTGGTCAAAATATCATTTTCTAACCCTCCCGTCTTCCCATCTGACATTTGGCAAACAAAAAACAAAAAACTTCTTTACCACACCCATCCAGGGTGCTCTTAATCTCTTGATTAATGGGAGGGTCCATAAGCTAATAAGCCAATCACTTTCCAAAAGCTTCTCCAATAAATTACAAATTTACATAACAAAACCAGGTCAGTATATTCTTACACCTTTAAAGAAAAAACAAAAATGAATACAAATTGCATTTTATAAACATTCAACAAAAATGGCCACAACAACTGGCAATGAGATCACCAATGTTGTCCACAGTGAGAAAAACATACTGAAACTTGGGGGACACCTCTTCAGTAAGCTTTGACACGATGTTGCAAAACATGAATCACAGGGCAACCGTGGCTCAGGGGATAGTAAAGGTATAGTAATCATTCCCAACTATTTTCAGTTGAAGATGATAAAGGATTCAGAAAGTTTATTCATGCAGGCCTATATGACAGAGAATGTGCATCTTCTTTTTGTTTTCATATTTTAATTTATATTTAAAATATTGTTTTGTGTTCACTGTAAATTTGTTTAAAAGGAAAAAGCTGAAAATTTAAATAGTTATAATGTGAAATGTAAATAGTTGGTTTTTGTATTGTATGATTTATTTATTACATTTTATGTGGAGTGAATAAATAAAAGTATATTTACGGTGGCCCCTATCGACAAAGCACATACTAACTCCAAAGCACGTAAAAACTCTATAGCACGTACAAACCACAACAGAAGTGCTCCAGGATGCTAGGCGCAGTGTTGAGCATTCGTTACCTAGAGGCTACACAAGCCAGGAAGTACCAACGATTGGATTTGGTGTGTGGTAGTAACAGGTAAATGAACTTTTTTAAAAATTATTTGAATATATAGGACTGCTTGTGTATAAGTACACAAACAATACACATATGCTTTCAATTGTGTAATTTAAGTGATCTAGGTAGCTCTGTTTTGGAAGTTCAGTTAACTCTAGATGTTTTGGAGTTTGTACATGCTTTGTCTCTGGGTGCCACCGTCAATATTTATATATAAACATATATAAATAAAACTCCTTTTTTACATTAGTAATTCCTGTTGTGCATAATTTTATATTGTTGTTAATAATAAATTAATTAAAGCAACAAAACAACCTGAAGAGCTGGTTGGGAGCCGAAAGAGCCGGCTCTTTTTAGTGAGCCGAGCCGAAAGAGCTGGTTCTCTAAAAAGAGCCGGAAATCCCATCACTAATGTGGACGGAGATATTTTTTTCAAAACTCCACTTGTGGACAGAATGTTTTTTTATTTTAACTAAAACGGACAATCTCTGTTTTCAAAAATACCCGTGTACGTGTGGACGTAGCCTTAAATAACAGAAAAAAACCAACCATCTTTATGGCGTAATTATTTTACATGGTTTTTTTTCCCTGTGCAATAATATTCAACATTGCTATCAATACATTTTTCAAAAAAATGCCTCTCTGTGCAAAATGGGTTTAAAAACATAACTGTGGGATACTGTTTGGCCGTGATTTGGACAGCCCACGAACTGATGCCAAGAGTGTGCAAAGCAGTAATCAGAGGAAAAGGTGTCTATTTTGAAGAATCTAAAATATTAAATGTGTTTTGAGTCATTTCAGACTTTTGTTTACTACATAATTCCATATTTCATTCGTTCATCTACAATGAACATAGGCATGAAAATAAAGAAAAACATGAGAAGGTGTGTCCAAACCTTTGACTGGTAGTGTATGTGTATGTTTCCTGATACATCAGAGATAATGAACTGTTTTAGTTTGCTTTTAAAAACACAAATAGCAAATATTAGTTTTAAACTCATCTGAAAAATTGGTTTACAGGTGAATCTCTGGATTACAGAATAAATGCACTAATGTTGGAGAGCACAAAGACTCACATCCAGTTGATGGTAATCTGTTAAATTAGGGGAAATATGCCTGGGGACATTCTGCAGGTTTTAGATCTCACCCTGGGTCAACACACCTGAATCAAATGATTAGTTCATTATCAGGCCTCTGGAGAACTTCAAGACATGTTGAGGAGGTAATTTAGTCATTTAAATCAGCTGTGTTGGATCAAGGACACATCTAAAACCTGCAGGTCATCGCCCCTTCAGGCCGGGAGTTCGACGCCTGTGACATAAATGATGGTGAAAAAATAATGTTTTTTTGGTTGTTTGTTTTTTATTTGTTGTCTATTAGTCTGATGAATACCATCTGATCCCCTAAAGCGGGTCTCCAACTCCAGTCCGAGCTACTGTCCTGCAGCTTTTAGATTAGGGGTGTCAAACTCCAGTCAGTAACCCTACAAACGCTACTGCTGCTTAGTTTTCTGTCTTCATTTATGTTGGAAGTGATAGCAGAGATGTACGTTTAAATTTTTTCAGATTGGACCTAGATTACTCCACGAGGCTCCTGACTATGGTAGCCATAATGCTCCCGACAATCCATCAAGTGCAGCTTTGTAGTTTACCAAAGTTGTACTAAAAGATTCGACAGATTTGAGCGCCATATACCTCATAAAATCGGTTCGAGGTCAGTAAGCACAACTGTAATTCATACATAAAGCGTACAAGATTATAAGGCACACTGTAGATTTTTTTTTTTTTTTTTTTTAGAAAATTAAAGGATTTTAAGTGCGCCTTATAATGGGAAAAATACGGTACTTAAATTTACAACACAGCAGAATCAAATGGTTGAATCACCTCTTAAGCATGTCATCAAGTTTGGCAAAGGCCCAGCAACAAGCCATTTATTTGATCAGGTGTGTCAGAACAAGGATGCATCTAAAAGCTGTAGGACATTAGAGCAGGGTTTTCCAGCTCCAGTCCTCTAGACGTTGTGGTCTTCCAAACAAAAGGATTCTCATTCAAACATCAAGGTTGCGGTGTGTCTTGACAGGTCTAAGTGCTTGCTAGTGATGTGTGGATCGATACTGAAATATCGATTCCTCCGATATCAGTCATTTATGTTCTAGAATCAATTTAATCAGTCTCTCTGAGATGAACTACACTGCCAAAAGTATTCAGTCACACATCCAAATAATTAAATTCAGGTGTTTCAGTCACTTCCATGGCCAAAGGTTTTATAAAATCAAGCACAGGTATGCAAACTGCTTCTACAAACAGTGGTGAAAGAATGGATTGCTCTCAGGAGCTCGGTGAATTCCAGTTTGGTTCTGTGAGAACTCCTTACGCTTTCAATACGCCCCTGTCACGTGGCGTGTGCTAACCATTTCACAAAGCAAGAGCCATAAAAAGCATGTAGCAGATTTGTTGTGGAAGAACTTGAGAAGCCTGTACAGGGTTGTAATATGATCTGATAAAACACTTTTCAGGTGAATTGGGGGACAGACTGCAAGCCAGGCCTTTTTGTCCAACGTCAGTGTGTGATCTCACAAATGTGAGAAAAGTGAATGCGTTTGGCATATAGTGTACGTAGTCCTAGCAGAACATGAAATGAAATGCTTTTAATTTGTTCTCTAAGAACAAATAGACCCCAAGGTGAATTTTGAAAATAACCATCTATTTATTCACTGCTATCTGGCATTTAAGTGACATGAACACCAGGGCCTTGTTTAAGAAAAGCTTCAAAATCAGAGTAACTATCTGAACATGTAAATCAAAACCAGCACCTCCATTTTGGCGCTGGTCCATTTGTCCTGGGCTAAAGAATATGAATGTATATATGTTAGTACTGACCAAGACCGTCATTTTAAGGAAGAGCAAATAAAGAGCGATTTTAATGTCATTGCTCCACATGTGCATCTGCTAAAAACCTAGAAGTTCAAATCTGTGAATTTGACCTTAATCTTGAGATCAACTTTGTCTTGTTTTTTTTTAAAAAGCAACATTAAGCTAAACAGGAAACTCACAGAAACATACACACAGACAACCCAATACTGAATAGAGGAAGACAAAGGACTTAAATAAACAAAAGGATAATGAGAGGATGAGGAACAGGTGGCAACACAGCTGGGACAAATCAGACCTAATGAGACAAGGGGAAGCAAAATTAGACACACTCCACACAGGACAGGGACTTTCACAATAAAACAGAAATGTTCATCACTCTTACTCTCGTCTGGATTATTTTTTGGTCAGCAGCTCACTGCTGTGTGACATTTCAGACACTGAGATTCATCCTATAGCTGTCAGCGATCATGCTCCTGTATCTTTAACACTAATGCACAAGAATAATACTACGCCAAGTAAAAACTGGAGATTTAATATATCACTGC
>NW_024584229.1:0-20506 GCF_018398535.1 Haplochromis burtoni
TAAAAAAGTATTCCTACTGAGACAAGACCAAAAATATCTTTTTAAAAAAACAAACAAGACATTAGAAAGTAAACCTGCCTCTTGATACAGACCTGCTTCAGCAGTTGAGGTACATAAAAGTCATGGTCAGTATTTGAGGAAATACGGTGGTCACAGTTCATTGAAAACCCATGAGCACACAGGCCTGCTGCTTGGCATGCTTGTGTCATGGAAGATGCAGATTCTGAGCTTTTAGTGCACTTCAGAATAAAACTCTTACAGCATTGATGTCCTCTTAGGTCATTTGTCACCAGTTGAGAACTATATCCCTGCACCGTTTCTGCCAAGAAAAAGTCTGTGATGGATGTATATGAATGAAATTGTTCTATTTAAAGAAAAAATATGTAGATTTAGCACTTCCAATCACTGTCCCAGCACTTAGCTTAGTCATTCATGGAAATGGAATCGAGTAAAACACAGTAGTGTTTAAAGTGCTGTGGAAAAATTTAACAATCACAGTGCAAAAGCTAATTTAAAAAGGCCACTAAAAGTCAAATAAACTAACTTCTCTTACAGCTGTTATAGAGACAGTGCTGATTACAGCTGTTGTTTGTTTATGTTTGGTCTCCAGAGGTCTTGACCACCATTGAGGAAGGCGATGTGGATGAAATGACGAAGAGGAGGGTGCACGAGGGAAAGGAGAAGCCTGGAGCTCTCTGGCACATCTATGCTGCCAAGGACGCAGAGAAAATCAGGGAGCTGCTTCGCAAGGTCAGCAAGCCGGCAGATCTGTTTCAGGCTGGCTTGTCGCTAGCTGTAGCCGTAACATTTTGTAACCATAAACTGTGAGGACAGGATTGTCATTGGATAAATAAAACTGGGGTAGAACGATAGCTTGATTTCTGCAGAAGATGATTAAAGTTCACAAACAAAAATTAGCCAGCTGGGGAACTTTAACTTAAAAGCTCATTCTTTCTAAGCAATGGCTTGTCCTGACCTTTCGCAGGTGGGAGAAGAACAAGGTCAAGAGAACCCGCCAGATCACGACCCGATTCATGACCAGAGCTGGTACCTGGACCAGGTGCTCCGCCGCAGGCTCTACGAAGAATATGGCGTCCAGGGTTGGGCCATTGTACAGTTCTTAGGAGATGCTGTATTTATCCCTGCTGGAGCTCCCCACCAGGTCAGACTGTTTTTATATGAAAAGTGGAGCTGTACACATACCCTGTGATTCAACAGACCTGCCTGTTTTTTGTGATTTTTCTCACACCTCCATGAACACATTTGTCCTTTCTGCACACTCAGGTGCACAACCTGTACAGCTGTATCAAGGTGGCGGAGGACTTTGTGTCTCCCGAGCATGTGAGGCACTGTTTCAGGCTGACCCAGGAGTTCAGACACCTGTCCACTACTCACACAAACCATGAAGATAAACTCCAGGTGGGTGTGTTTTTCCTCTCAGTGTGTAGTTTTATGTCTTATTTGGATGGTTTATACTAGAGGACGATGTTTGCTTGTGTCGCTTGAAGCTGTAGGCTATAGTTTACTTAACTCTGTGTTCACAGTTTTATGATCTTTTTATTGGAACAAAGAGTTTATTAGTTGCTGACAGTTATTTAAAAACTATAAAATTAAGATTGGTTACCAGTATGTCATCTATAAACTGGGGCTGAAGCCTGAGAAGCATTATAAAGTGTTAAAAATTGAAGGGTTTAAAGAAACAGGCACAATTTATATTGTTCACCTTTCATACACTCTTGTGTCTGTTTTGTTAACCCTTGTGTATATATATACACACTCAGCGGACACTTCATTAGTTACACCTGGCTGGTAATGGGGTTGTCTTTAGATTAGTTTTAATTTTTCATGGCATAGATTCAACAAGGTGCTGGAAACATTCCTCAGATTTTCATTCACATTGACATGACAGCATCACACAGTTTCTACATCCATGACGGGAATCTTCTGTTCTACCACATCAGGTGCTCTATTGGATTGGGATCTGTTAACTGTGGAGGTTGTTTGAGTGCAGTGAACTCTTGGTCATGTTTGAAAAACCTGTTTGAGATGATTAGTGCTTTGTGAGATTGCTTCAGTGTTGCTCAGCTAGTACTGAGTGGCTTAAAGTTGGATGGATCCATGTTTTCATGCTCTTTGAAATTCTGACTTTTTCAGACCCGTTCCCTGTAAGCTCAGGAGATTGTTGTGTGGGAAAATCCCAGCAGATAAATGTTTAAAGTCACCTAAATCACCTTTCTTGCCCATTCAGATACTCAGTTTGACCATGTCTACACACGTAGCTCCACTGAATTACTGCCATGTAATTGGCTGATTGGATATTTGCATTAACCAGCAGCTGAACAGGTGTAACAAAGTGATCAGTGAGTGTATACACTGTTACAAAGGTGGATGTTTATATTAGAGGCCATTCTTCACTATAACGCAGCAGCATGTTTATAGAGTTCTCACTGGGAAAAGCTGATTGTTCTGTCTCTGTTTTATAGTCAAACACAGCACAGCATGTGTTTACATATAACAATGCTATGTTTTTGTTAAATAAAAGGAAAAGCACGATGATACTCTTCAAAGTAAGATAATAAAAGAACTTTTTTTTTTCTCACAGCAGCATTGAAAAGTTATCATTTCTTATCGGTGTGAGGTGTTTTGTGTCTGGTGTTGTCTCACCACTGTTTTGTTGTATTTTTTACCCTCAGGTGAAGAACATCATCTATCACGCAGTGAAGGACGCCATTGGGACGCTGAAGGCCCACGAATCCAAACTAACGCGCCCTTACTCGTCTCCTCAAACCGCTGGCCTCTGAAGACCACTCCACTACATGCACACAGCGCATACATTTCATACCTACATAAACAAGTACCAGCTGCACAGCGCAGAGTACAGAGATAGTGTAGGTTGTTTTGGGGGCAGTGAAGGTTTGTGTGGGAAGACTGTACATTTGATTGGATGGGGAGGGATGAATCAGCGCTTCGATGAAGGAAGTCCTTTATCGCTGTTACACAGTACGCTCAAACTTGTCTAGTTGTTTTCCTTTTTTTTTTTTTCTGATTTTGGTTAACTCTGTATTTAAGGTCAGTGTGTTTGTTCTGTTTTCATTGTACATGTAAGACGTGAGAGTAAGGGAGGTAAAAGCTGACGTGCCTTTGAAGCAGAGGTTCAGCTACAATATAAGCAACTGACAAAAATGTGAGTACTGGGCTAACTTTCCTATTTTGATGACATTGATATTATCTTTCTTCAATAGGAGCGAGGTTAACCTGTTTTTTGTAGATTTTTTTTTTTTCTGTTTAAGTTTTTAAACAGCTGATTGTTTCTGCCCTCTGTGGCTGAAATGAATTTGTGAAAACAGCCAGTCAAGGGAAGCAGACCAAAGTTTTGTATTTTTAGTTTTCTTATTTCACTTTTAGAGTAAGAAGTCTTTTTTTTTTAAATTTTTTTTTTATACACCACAAGGTAATAATTGGTTGGGTGGGGCTTCAAAGGAGGGCAGTTTTTTTTCACTTGTCTTTGTCATGTGGGCTGAATGAACTGCAGACTTCCAACATGGTTCAAGAATCACAATTGCAGCTGAACAGAACTACTGGCCATTAACATTGTATCAATATATATATTGATCTAGCAGTCTGTTTGATTTTTCACAATAAAATTTACAAAAACTGCTGCTTCTCTGATCTTTTTTTTTTTTTTTTAACCCATAAAGCCTCTACCCATGCACCGCTAAGATGTAGATGGTATTAAAATACAAGTTTGCTGGTATCTGATTGCCTGTTTGGTCAAACATCCCAAAACAGAGATGCAGTTCACAGTTATGTTGTGCTCTGCAAAAGTCTTGAGTCACCCATTTCTTTATAATTTGCTGGGAAAATGTAAATTGGGTGCAGTGATACTAAGTATTGTTCAGGAATACTTCCCCAGGCTTCTTAAACAACATTCAGGGATACCTTTTGTTTCGTTCTGTCATGATGATCCCACACTGCTTCAATAATGTTGAGGTTTGGGGCTCTGGGGAGGCCAATCCATGACTGATAGTTCTATTGTGTCTTTACTGCATTGGCAGTATGTTTGCATTGGCTGAAGTGCAGTCCCAAACCAGTCCTTGTTTGACTTGGAAGATGCAACATTGGTAGATCCCTTGGAAATGTTTCATATGTTAGTGTTAAGTGTCTTAATTGAAAACAACACAAACATTCCTCTGACAATGGTCGGGTACAAGGACTGGATTGAAAATCGCTAAAGAAGCAGCCACTTTCAAAAGAAAAACTTTGAAAGACCCACGGGAAGTCTGGTTCCTTAGAGACAAAATATAAAGTAATCAATGGGACTCCACAGGCTACTTTTTGATAAGTTGACCTCTTCACTCAGTTTTCTGCTTAACTGAGTAACTTATCAAATGTTTAAACTCAGTATCTTGTGGGACTGTGTTTAGTGTGTTTACATCTTTAAGTCTTCAGAGAAATGTTGAATCCCTCTCTTATGAGCCTAAATCATTTATCCACAGATCGGTCTCATGGACATAATAAAAAATAATGATCATAAAAAGGAGACCAGCACTGTGTGGGTTTTCACTAGGATAAACCTGGTATGACTGTGCTAGGCTTTGGTCCTTGTCAGTGAGCAGACTGTGATTGCACAGCAAAATTATGAAAGAAAAGGATGAAATCAGTTCTTTAGTAGTTTAATAATGTAGATGACTAAGGTTGTATTGTGCGCCACTGCTGGTTAACTAGGAGGAGCACCATGGGCCACATTTTGAAGCTAAAACTACAGATTTATCAGAGTGACTCTGGCCCTTTAAGAGCCAGTCTTGTTCATCAGCGGTGGTGTTGGTGGTGATAGAGAGCAGAGCAGTCTGGAGCTACACACTGCAGAGCACATCTCCAGCTGCTGTTAGCCTACCTGACGGCACAGCAGCCTTCTGGCTCTCATCACAGCTCGTCCTGGAGGGGAATGGGGGCCACCTAGCCCGCTTACTAGCCGACTAGATTTCCTAGAAGCTGGGGGGAAAGCCTCGAAGGCTGGCGGTCCAGCAAGATGGTATCCTGGATTATCTCGAGGATAGTTGTGTGAGTATGGGCAGGGTTGAATCTGTTTTTTTTATTCTTAAACACCATAACGGCTCCTTTCATCAGCTGTGTGATGCTGAACGCCGACTAGCTAGGCTGTCCGTTTCTTGTCCTTTTTATACATACACTTCACGTGTAGGGGAAAAATAAATACATTAGATATCCTGGCATTCAGAGAGGGGCGTTTAAAGCTCCTGTGTTCAATAACCACCGCCGTTTCTTTAATCAGCACAATGATGCAGCACAATCTGCATCCAGCGCTTGCTAGCCGCTCGTAGCTAACGCGGGCTGGCTAGTCAGTAACTGTAACCACCTGACAGATAATGTGTTGGCAGGGAAAGTGCAGCCTGTTTAACATGCCAGCCTCGCTGCACACAAGTAAACAGACTCCGAGCTGCCAGCCACTGCTTTTTACTTTTAAATAGCCCTCTGTGAATGTAACTAGGCGCCGTACCAACACGAGTTGGTAAAATGTGGTGCAAGGCTAAAGAAGCCCAACAGCCCAGCCAGGGATGTGTGTCCATCCATTCATATGCCACTAGCAGTGGGGCTTAATAAGACGGACAAGCGGTATCAGCAGATCACTTCTAGGCCTCCACCTGAACACGCCACATCCACACTGTGTGGATGACTCAACTAAAGCCAGCTGTCATTATCTTGATCCATTATGCAGACACTTCACAGTGCTGCACCGGTGCTGTCCCATCTCTAGTGAAATGTCCAGATACTGTGTGCTCATCAACTGCTAACCTTAAAGTCGAACATCATGATGCCTTTGGAAGGCCCAGGTGTAGAAATGATGCTTCATCCCTATAAATGTTCTGCTTTTCCTTGATTACATAAGCAAACTGTTACTGTTATTGGCTTCCAGCTGCCTGCATCTTCCACTTCACTACACCTCAGGTAGTCATGTGTCTACTGAAGGCAAACAATGTGACTTGAATATGCATCATAATGCCCGCTGATTATCCAGCACACAAGATTAGTCATTTCTTGTCTTTGTGCTTTAAATGTGCATCTGGCCCAGTTTTTAAAGGGTGGCCAGCCTGTTTCTTTTCTCCTGTTTTTACAGCTAGTTTATTAGTCTAACCTAAAGAAGTGAACACTAAAATATTTCCTAGACTGAACAAGAGGACAGAGTGACCGTAAGGTCAGTAGTGGGCTTTCAATGAGGACACAAAGAGGCACAGGGCGTCTGCTCTGGGAGCCCGCTGGCTCGGAGGCCTGCTACGAGTCATGTCGGCTCACTGTACGGAGCAGCACACATCACTGAGCAGCGTAGTCGAACACTGGGACAGAAGACCTACTTAAGGAAGGGGGGGAAAAAAATAGATGCTAGGCTACCTCTGTAATTGGCATTCAACCTTTATTTACATTAAGGGTTTAAACCCAGCTATTGGTTTGCACTGTAGGCAAACTTGCATGGCCCTTCTGATCTGAGCTCTCCCTGCAGTCGCCTCACTCAGCGTTCAGTATCCTGTCAAATCAGCACATATCAGCACAGTGGCAGAGGATGCGATCAAATGCACATCAAAAACAAGGCTGTGTTTGCACAATGTCCCAGTGTGCACGTGTTCTAACACATGGTGACCCACCCCTGGTGGAAACTGTGTGTTTTTTCCATTTTAGCTCACTGCAGTCTTCCTGACTCCATTACATTGTTTCTACTCATTATCAGGCCACTTTGTTTTGACAAGTCACTGCCCAGCACTTCTTTCGTGGCATCACCATGCGGATTAAAACCACATGCACTTGAGCTCTGCTCAAGTGCATGTCGTCCTTTTGTGTTTCATAGAAGCTCAGAGCAGATGTGGCTGCTGTGTGGGAGTGCGTTTGTGAGGTGTCAGAGTCAACACCCAGAGGCCATGTTCTCTAGCTGAAGCTGAAGCCCCTTCCTCTGACCCAGTCTTGTCTGCTTTTTTTGCAGCCTTGCCTTTGGGACGCTCTACCCGGCGTACTCCTCGTATAAGGCCGTCAAAACGAAGAATGTGAAGGAATATGTGAGTATAACCCCTGGTTACTAAACTTCAGCAAACCATTTTTGAGCTCTGTCTGCTCTGTTTGACCTTTAGGGTGTTTTGCCCTGAGCGCCTGCCAGCTATTTCTCCTCTAATGTGTTGAGAATCAACATGAGGCAGAGAAATGCTCTGTTTCATCAGAGCAAGCTTATTAATTACTTGGAGTAATTTCTGTTGTCATGTTTTCTGCAATGCCCGTTCCGTTTCTTTGGCCGTTATCATTTGAAGACTAACAAAAATAGGAATCATGCTTATGATCGGGGTGTTCCAGACAAGGCTAGAGGCATGGGATTGCAGTTTAACTAGGACACACCAGCCTTCATAAAAGAAGGGCGTTTATGCACCATAAAAACACTAAAAGACGGAACAAATCCTGCACTTTGGATTCTTCCTGATTCTTTTTCCGTTCTGCGTAGATCTTTATGAAGTTCTGATTTATAAACCTGAAGCATTTATTGTGACAGGACCTTAAAATGTGGGACTTAGTTCAGGGTATTTTAACGCTACCCTTGCTAACATTATATGAATTTACATGCAGCTCCTGATAATTGCAGGGTCATGTGGTGCACTGTATTGTGAGAGCCTATCGGGATGAATTGGACTGAGCACTAGACAAGTAGCTGGTTGTTAAAGACAATAAAAGGTTGTCTGTAAAGGTTAAAGCAAATCCTATAATTCGTGTTAGGATGATTAGATGATGTCCCAAAGAGCTTCTTTGGCTATCTGCAATGTTTGGCTTCCTCATTTTTCAAGTGCTTTCAAGTTGAGATCTGGTGACTGTGGTTGAAAGTCCGTGACAGTCGACACTCTTCAGTCTTCTTTTTGGTCTAGTCGTAATTCTTGCAAAGAGATGTGGTTGGGTGATTTATTCAGCTGCTGTAGGAGTCTTTCTAAAAAAAAGAGCACCAACTGAAGGGTTTAGCATGTTAAGCACAGAGTGCACTTGGGTAAAGTTGATGCAGTGGAGGCAAAACCACCCCACAAACATAGTCCCACAAACATGTTTCAGTGTCGGTTTGATCTACATCTACAAATCTTATCTTTTGTAATCTATGAGCTAGGGCAACAGTAACAGAAAAGAAAGGGGGGGGGGCAAATGCACAGGAGTTAACTGGAGAAACAAGAGGAAGACTAGATCACAGCCTAACAAAGATACGGAGAGGAAATCCGGATTAGGAAAATACTCGAATCTCCAAGCAGTCTCTCTCATGGATGCTGAAGGGTCTCTTCAAGCTTTGCTCTGACCTCACCTCTCCGATGGAAACAGGAACACAATCTTCGGCAATTTCATACCCCTATCAGATGGATGCATTATGATCGTGTTCATCACTTGGTGGAAAATACAAATCAAAACAAAACAGGTGCTGCAGCTTCAGAGTATGGTTGGAAAATCTGCGTCAGTGCAGAGTTAGTGCTGGAGAGCTTTACACTTTCACAGCACTCGACATAGTGGACTCTCCATGCAAACACAAGAGGAGTGAGCGGTGTGTGTGTGAGTAGAGGTGTTATTGGGGTTGTTGGAATTTGTCCTAAATTCACACTAGGAAGAGGGGAAATAAGGCGCAGGGGAACTCAGTCGAGACAGAGAATGAAATGCAGAAAGCCCTGAAAACATTCAGAATGAAGTTGGGGCGGTGGGGAGACTAAGATTACAACAATAAACCAGGAAGAAACACTGGAGCATGAAACTGTTTTTACTTTTCAAAATGACTCAAAATTTCAAATCCTCAAACATTCAAATTTTTTTTCATTTTTTCTTTGTCATTTTAGACCCCAGAATGTATTTTGTTTTAATAGTTAAACTTTATTTATTTATTTATTTATTTATTTATTTATTTATTTATTTATTTCACAATTGCAAATGATTCAGACCTGTAAAAATTGTCATATTTTTAAATGGATGTCTGTGCTGGATCCAGCACTGAATAACAGACTGTATTGCATTGCTCAAAATAATTCAGGGGCACAAGTTTAACTCATAAACATGATGTGCCCTCCTGGAGGAGCTTTGAACATGAATGTACCTTTTCATGCTATAATTGGTTACAACGAGTGTAGCAAAAAGCAAAGCTGGACACTGATCAGTCAGGAGAGGATGCTAGACTGTTGTCTGTATCCAGGTGGTCTTGTTGTTGCCTCTCCTGTGGGCCCGTTGAAAGCACCTGCACCTGACTCACAATGGTTTAAGCTTCCTAAATGGACAGATTGATATCCCTGAAGTTTAACTGACTTTTTTAAAAGAAACATATATGATGAGATTCCACATGAATGATTTGCTTTGGTTTAAAGTGAAATAAAGGTTCACTTTATTCAGTCAGTCAGTCTATTGGATGTTTGGACTAAAATCCAAAGGATGAAGATTGTATGAAACCGGCCAACTCTTTAATACGATAATGTTTCATCGTTCGGAAAGTGCCTGGGTTTTTGATCACTGTGGATATTTTTAAACACAGCTGATTGGGGCTCTTCCTGATTACTTCATCACTGCATGAGAGAGAGGTGGGGAGATGGCAGCACTCTGGCCCTCAGCCTAGATTTGCACTGGAGAACAGTCTCCTCCTGGCTGGTTACTATGGCAACCCACCCTCTCAGTCGCTGCTCAGGCAGACGGCCACAGAAGGAGCGAATATGGGGCGGGGAAGTGTGAGAGGGGGAGAGAAGGGAGACGCCATTTTTAGAGCTGCTCTCATCCTCGTTCTTCTCTTGTTTGGCTCATTTCTAACGATCCGAATGATTCGCCGTTTGGTGCATTCTCGGGGCTGCGTCGCCGCGGCCTGTTAATGTCTTTAAATGCACCATTACCACTCAGAGCTGTTCTTATGTTGAATGTATCAGTGTATTTGATGACTGATGATTTATCTGATATTAGCTACAAAGTTAATTTGCCTGTAAATGACCAGTTTAGAAGATGACTCGCATCTCTCTTTGTCTCAGATGTGCCCATGCACAGTGATGTGATGCGAATGGACTGAAGCATGTGTCCGATTTCTGTGTAGGGATGTCTGTGTGCGTAACCTCTGTTTAGTGCCACGTGTCTCAGCACATGCGAACTGGATGCTGTGGTACTATTTTTAATCATGTTCTCTCCCTGTGTGTGTGTGTGTGTGTGTGTGTGTGTCCAGGTGAAGTGGATGATGTACTGGATAGTGTTTGCATTGTTCAGCACAGCAGAAACGGTCACAGACCTGCTCCTATCATGGTGAGTCGGGAGCTGCTTGTGATTGTAACCCTCTTTCTTCACGCGCTTATAATAAATGAACCACTTGTAAAATAAAAAATCAATAGATGCTTTAATGTTCTGCTGCTGATTTTTAATACAATAATCTCTTGAAGGATCTTTTTTGTTTTCTTTTCCTACTTTAGCATCCTAATCTATACACCACTCATGCATACCTTTTGCTCAGTGTGTTGTTTCCTTTACGTCTCTGCCGATTGATTAACTCTGTGTTTAATTATCCAGGTTTCCATTTTACTTCGAGCTAAAGATTGCGTTTGTGATCTGGCTGCTGTCTCCGTACACCAAGGGCTCCAGTGTCCTCTACCGCAAGTTTGTCCACCCCACCCTGTCAAATAAAGAGAAGGTAAAAAGAATAAGTCCACACTGAAATGATATGACTCTTTGTCCTGATGACTCAAAGTGTCGTCTCTAACTCCTCCCTGTGTACTGTCCTTTGTGCTGCAGGAGATAGATGAGTACATTGCGCAGGCCAAAGACAGAAGTTATGAGACCATGATGAAGTTTGGAAAACGGGGTCTCAACCTGGCTGCTAATGCTGCCGTCACTGCAGCCACCAAGGTGACTGTGTTTAAATGTCCCCACATAGATGCCTCTGCTTTTCTGTTTGCATGTGAAATACAAACTTCGGCCAAATGGTAAATAATGTTGTTATTAACTCACTTGTACAGCTAGAAAAGAGGACTGAGATGACTGTCAGTAGTTGAGCTTCCTCTAACGATTAGTCTCATAATTAAGTGGGCTCCGAATTTATTTTCTAAATGAGTTTTTTGTTCTATTCACGGAAGAACATTAACAAACCTCCACCAAGCCAGCTCACTCTCTGGGCAGTATTTTACTTTAATGGGACCTCTTACTGTAATGTACATAATAAAGTGACAGGTCCCTATATATCATCTCTACATCCCCAGATGTGTATGCTTTCAGATAATAGTTTTAAATAGCTCTACATATCATTATTAGCACTTTGGCCTTCAGATCAGTGTATAGCTTTTGAAGGAGAGGTCAGAGGTTGTGACATGATATTTGAAATCTTTTTATTTGTTGACTATACACAACACATTTGTAAGAATCACAGTTTCTAAGGTTTAAGGCTTTTTTGTTGGTTTTCAACCAATAACTAGGATGACCTTTCATGGTGGATGTGCATTTTATGTGACCAGGTGACTGGACTAAATAACTTTTTCTGACTTTCGTCAGATTAGCTGTGCAACTGTAATAGTGAAGCGTGCTATTAAGATACTGAACAGTTGTTCTTGTAAGCTGCGAAACAGGAAGTTGGCGCTACTAAATCATTCTGTACTAAAGGCTTATAGCTGCTGCAGACACTTGTTCTATATTTATAGTAAAGCTTGTTGTTTGTTCCTTAATACAAAATTCCATATTAGTTAAACATGCACTCTCTAACATTTGTCATTTGTCCCAAACACAGGATCACAGATCGCATTTATCAATGTCCTCAAGTATTCACACACATTTGCTTGTAAAGGCAAATATTTTCTGTGCAGCTGCTTTTTATTAAAGCTCCACTTGGATTATTTTCATATTGATTACCCTGTTGATTATTCTGTTTAGTAAGTTAAATAATTGTAGCCAAAATTGGTCATCTCACTTTCCCAGAATCCAAAGTGGGGTCTTCCAAATATTAATCAGCTTCACCACATAATCATTGGCAGATTTGTAAAAAATGAACTTTTGAAAACTGTTTTCTTCTGAGCTCTGAGTAATGGTGGTTTTGCATATCTAATATGCCTGATTTTGTTCCTGCTGTGACGCCCAGGGGCAGGGCGTGTTGTCAGACAAGCTGCGGAGTTTCAGCATGCAGGACCTCACCCTCATCAACGCTGACGATGAGCTGGCTCTGCACACTCCCGATGCCCGCATGAGACGGGACCCCATGGATGAGATGAGCTCAGGCGCGAGCACGCTGCCCCGGGCCAAGAGCACCGCTGCACGGCAGAGTAAGCCCGCACAACACGCATCTCCCACACGACATCAGCAGCAGCTTCAAGTAGAGAAACACGGAGTTGTACAGTGCATGAATACACTCAAGCTGTGTTTGCAGCTTGCTGACTGACCCAGAGCGTGACGACGAAGTCTTCCTTTATTTAACTTCAGAGCAGGACTGGGACTACTTCAGCCAAGTGGAGTCATGTGATTTAAAGCACTGCAGGGTGGGAAGAAAGGGTGGGGAAAGAAGGGTGGCTGAGGGAGGCAGTGCAAAGAGGATCGAGCCGGGGTGAAAACATGTGATTCCAGTGGGAGGGGAGGCTTGGAAGGAGGTCTCTTTGTGTCTCGCTGCACTGCCGGCTGGCTAACTGTGTGGGTACAAGCTGTGAGCTGAATACAGAGAGACACTGAAACAATGAAGTCACGGGGCCGAGTGGTGCATTTTAATATGTACAATGCATTTTTTTTTTCTTTTTGTTCATTTACACATGACTTCTAAAACCAGACTGAAAACAGCTGAAACAAAACACTGAAGTCAGAGTTCAACTGAAATCTGCCGTGGCGTTAGTAAATGAGTAGACCCTAACTTTTATGAACTAGCAAGTTCAAAATTATTTATTTTGGATTACTTTTCTTTTCTTTTTTATTCTAAATGATCTGCAGATCATCACTAAAGTAACGAGTTGTAGCTCCTAAAGTTGCTGTTTGGAATTTTTCTAATTTAACTCAGTAAAACACTTTTTCTATTCTAGATGTCACACAAACAGTTTAGTTTCCTTCCTAATTTAACATTTGCAAAGAAAACTTTGTAATCTAATGGGCCAGTTCTTCTGATTTTATGTCTCCCAAAAGCAAAGGATAAAAATGATTTCACAAGCTAATTTGAGTCTCTGGAAAATGGGTAAATGAAAACAACAAAACAAACACTTAAAAAGATGGAAGTGACTCATTTTTTTTCTCTTTATTTTAAAACTGGTGGCTGTATATTATTAAAAAAATAGATAAATTGAAGTCTCCACTAGGTGGCGCCAAAGGCTCTGTCTGTGATGATGCACTGGTTCAAGGCTACACCAAATAAATCTGTAAATTAAGCAGTTCTGTGGCAGCAGTAAAATGCAGAAGTGTGATGTTTGGTGTCTCTCAGATCATGTGGTGATGTCACTCTGAACACTCAGCTTCTCTCACTGACTGTCCATCAATCTCTGTCCTGTCCTGCAGCTCGCTCTGTGGCAGCCGCGTCCCTTATTGATGACACATCGTCCCAACACAGCTCTGACCTGTCAGACACAAGGACCGAACACTCTGATGAGGATGTGGGAGATAAAGGGCACAAACGCAGTACCAGCGTCAAGGCAACCAAGAAGCCTGCTGCTGCTAAGACAGAGGTAGGGCATACATGCACAAACGCTTTGTAGATTTGTCAATCACAGGGCAATTTTCTTAAATTGTATATTACAACAGTCACTAGCCACTTTAAGTGCACCTTCCAATGCTCATTACCCAGCAACTGCATTTAGCCATGTAGACATGGTCAAGATGACCTGCTGAAGTTCAAACTGAGCATCAGCATGAGGGAAAATGTTGTTTAAGTGACTTTGAAAGTGATTTGTTTGTTTGGTGCCAGATGGGTTGGTCAGAGTATTTCTGAAACTGCTGAGGTTTTCCCACACATTCATCTCTAAGGTTTACAGAGACTGGTCAGAAAAAGAGAAAATATCCAGGGGCTCTACAGTCACCCGATCTCAGTCCTATAGAGCATCTTTGGGATGTGGGGGAATGGGTGTGGACAGAAATCTTCCAGCACCTTGTTGAATCTGTGCCTTGAAGAATTCTGAAGGCAGACGAGGCCCCAGCCCTGTACTAGCAAGGTGTACCTAATAATCTGACCAATAAGTGTAGCATTGTCAGTATTTCCTAATATTTTTTTTCTTCCTCAACAATTAACCTACTTTAATTTGGTAATAGTAATATATGTATTTCGTTACTAATAACACAGTTCATTTCCAATAAAACGGTGATAAATGATTTCATGTTGCACACATTACCTCTTGACCTACATTTAGTTCTGACCCACAGATTACATGTATGCTTTCACAAGCAATTAAGTGGCCTGTGAGTTCATATAATCATACCTGTAATTACACAGGCAAGTGATACTACCTGCACCAACTGTATATACATCAGATGTTCCTGTGGTGTTTTGCAGCATCAACAGTTCACTCAGAAATTGCATGATGCTCTTTATGGAGACTTTGTTTTCACTGTTTACACAGATTAAACATGCTTTGAGCAGCAGTTACAATGCAACTAATACTTGTACTCTTGTTAGTGAAACCACTCATTTTACCAGTCTTTGATTGATCAGCTCTAGTAATCTCTCTCTTTATTTTCTTCTTCTGCGGCCAGACTCAAACCAAGACAGTGAAGAAGCCAGTGAAGAAGAAGACGACAACTAATAACGCAGAGACGCCACCATGAGTCCTGCAGCCCACACATGCACTGGCCTCCACTCGCTCCACCCACAGCCTGCAGTCCCTTCCTCCTGTTTGGTGTCCACACAAGTGCACATATACACTTTACATACATACATACATTCATTTTAAATACAGTTCTGTTAAAGTTACAGGCCCTTGTTTATGTCTCGTTCTCTTTAAAGAGAATTTAGCTGAGATTTAACTGAGACTTTTTTTTTCTTTTTAATTTCACACAGGCCACAGTCTTCAGCTAATCTTGACCTGACCGTGTGATAGAAATCGTCCAAAGTTTCTTTTGAAGCACTGAAAACTGGAACTCTGGGTTCTCAGTATTTTGCCATCATTTTAAACTAAGGAGAAAAAGGCAAAATCTCCTTTGAGGCCTACATTAATTAATGAGTGGATGAGTGTGTCCATCCTTACTGCTGTTAAGCTCAGCACACCTGTCACTCAGGACCAGCCTGTCTTCACTCTTTTACAGCAGTGTATCCTGTCTTTGTTTAATGTTGAACTAATTCTTTTTTCTTTTTTGCGTCCAAAGTTTCATTGTTAGCTTGTCCTCAGTCTGTTTCCTCTGAGTGAGTCTGGCTCTGCCACGTTCAGGTCTCACTCTTTCACGTCACACACAGTGCTGATGATGAATTATTTGTTCAGTGCTGGTTTTGTGATCCTCGGTCTGGACGCTACTCTGAGGTCATATGTAACTATGATCTGTGATGTTAGTAATTAATATGATCAGCTGTGCTCAGCTGGATCTGTGAAGGCAATGCTGCTAATGAGTGATGACTTTCATGCTGGTGTTTTTGAGCTAACTTATCCGCTTTCACTACAAAGGGGATGTTTGTATATCATTTCCTTTCAACATTACAAAGTGACTCAGCACCTCTGCGTTTTCTTTTACTCCTTCTATCCAGCTGTGTGGTGACACTTGACCTGATTATTAGCATTTCTGCACACTGGAAGCTTGGATGGACTACAGAAATATGTGAATAGTGACACAAATAAAACTACTGCGAGTGATTATTTTAGTCTCAGATATGGAGGGAGAGTGAGAGCAGGCTGTGGGTGTTTCTAAAGTTACTGGACTTCTGGTTGTCAGCCACTGCGTTAAGTATACTGAGTACACGAGAGCATGAGGAGGTCAGTGCTCATTACTGCTGTCAGCAGTGTGACTCTTGAACCAGTAGGGGGAGCCAAAGCACACCTCCACTGTTAGCTGAAGTTGCTGAACCACATGTAAACACCAACATGTAAATAGTAACCTTGACTGTATATACAGTATGAGCTTGCTTGCCTTATTCATTCTCTGGGCTTAAATCAGTTTTTAATCATTTCTGTGTATTTTTCATTCTTAGTCTTGACAAATCACATGCTCTGAGACCAGAGGAACCTCAGACTTCAGTAAAGACTTCTGGTAGTAGAAGTGATTATTGAATTTTAAATTAACATGTTTACTTTTCTCCTTGAGACATTTAACTCCATCTCAGTGTAGGGAATCGGCTTGTAAATTTACATTTTATCTTTGGTATTTTAGGGCCAAAACTTGGAAACAAAACTTTTTTTTCCTTCTCCTTAATTTAATGTTTACACTGAATAAAAACACATCACATACTGAAAAGACATTTTGTGTTATGAAGAGAACGTTCTTCATTTTATCTTGTGTCATTTTGAGATATTTATTGCTGATTATTTTGAGTTTAAAATCAGTATTGTATACAGGGACGTTCATTTGTATCTTGTTTGTGTCAGTTATCAAAGCTCCACATCAAAGAGGATAATTTCATGTGCCGGCACAGTGGTACCTAACAAGGTCATGTAATGGTTAATAAAATACTAATAAAGAACATTAAATTTGTCTGTTTCTGTTGATTTTTGTGCAGCTCAAAGCAAATCATCTACACAACAGCCACTAAGTGGGAGTAGCACATTTGTTTCTAGTAATGGCAAAGCCTCTCAGACCTCACTGAAGAAAGACAAACTGATTTTGATGGGGTAGGGTTGTAAAAAATATGTAAACTATATTTTAACTGTGCTTTCAGAAATGTATGTTTTTGTTTGTTTGTTTTTCCCCTAATATCTCATTCATTCATTTCAAAGTCTGCTAGCTCACTCTGGAGCCTCACCCTGTTTCTTGATATAGTTAGTCATAATCTAACCCACATGATGATTCTGTAAACAGAGAGATGATATACACTTTATTATCCGTTTCATCAACAAACTGAGTTTATTTATATAACTTCTATTCACAACAGCGGTCTTAAGACACTGTATATTGTAAGGCAGACCCAGCAATGTTAAGGAGAATATCAGCAATCAGAAAATCTCCTGTGAGCAAGAGATGACAGGAAGGAAGAACTCCCTTTTAACAGGGAGAGATCTCCATCAGAATGAGATTTAGGGAGGAGCAGCCATCTACTTCTACTGGTTGGGTGTTTGTTGTTTTTGTGAAGAGACTATAATGTCTCTTATGGCTGTATAAATCTACATATAAGATGACAAAGAGTTGTTGGAGTACAAACATTTGAATAAAGAACAACTTACTACAAGTAAGGGAGATGCGAGTCTTAGTAACAACAAATAAAAGTAAAAGATCATGAACCAGCTACACAATGGGCTGTTATATTCCAGCTTCAAATGTCAATATTAACCAATATTAATGAACTAAATTCCTAAATGTTGGTTCTGTTCATCCGGACGTATCATTTTCAGTGGGAGAAACGCTTCATCAATCATCCAAGTGACTTCAGTCTCAGCTCACTGCGGGACTCCATTGTGGACAATCACACCTGCTCCATCCCACCCTTGTGAAGCAGCGGAGTTCCTTCTCCCTGTAACTGATTTAACATTTCAGCCATAAAGAATAGTTCAGGAAATCATTATTGTTCTCTCTGTAAAAGTGTACAGTAACTCTTCATTATGTGGCAGGATAAATACAGCATCTCTCTCTCTATGTATATATATATACATGTATATTATAATAGAAATATATATATATATATATATATATATTTAATTTTTATATATGTATATATATATATATTGTATATAGTATATATATATAGTATATATATATATATTATGTATATATATATATATATATATGTATATATATAGTATATGTATATATATATGTATATATATATATATATATATATATATATATGTATTAGTATATATATTATATGTATATGTATATATATGTATATTGATATGATGTTTATAAGTATCTCGAGTGATGATGTATAATATACTATTATATATATATGTACATATATATATATTATGTCATACATATATAATATATGTATCTTATATATGTGTTATATATTGTGTTTATATATATATTTATATATATATATGTGTATATATATATATGCTATATTTTATATATATATTGTATTATATATATTAGTATATATATATATATGTATATATATATTATAGTATATATATATATATATGTATATATATATATATGTATATGTATATATATATATATGTATATATATGTATATATATGTATATATAATATTTCAAATGTTGAAGTGGATTGAACAATACAATAGTAAAAATTATGGTAGGACATAGGTGCGGCTGGGGGTGTGGCTAGCTTGACTGTCACTTCACATGTGAGGGCTCACTTGATCACAGTGTGGCAGCAGCGAAATATTAACCCCTCCCAAATGCGTTAAACCAAAAGTAACAGTAGCCTGTTTTGAAAATGTAATATAACGTGCAGATACTTGTTTGAAAATCTAATGAGAAAAACTAAAAAGTAGTTTAAAAAACTACTCAAGTAAAGTAGAGATAGAGGGCTGAAAATATTACTAAAGTACAGTAGCGAAGTATTTGCATGCTGTTACTTCCCATCTCTGTTTACACTGAATAAAAAGACATCTCATGCTGAAAATATATCTTGTGTTAAGAGGATGTCACTCTGTGTTTTTATCTTGTGTCATTTTTACATATTGTCTTGTATACAGGGATGTTTATTTGTATGTTGTTAGTGCCAACTCTCAAAGCTCCATATCAAAAGAATAATTTCATGTGACAGCACAATGGTACCTAACAAAGTCTTGTAATGGTAATTAAAATACTAATAAAAAAACACTAATTTTTTTGTGTTTCTCTGCATTGTGTCCATTATGATTGAAAGCAAACTTTCTTTACAGAGCTCTGTGTACCTGTTAAATCTTTCTGAGCAGCCTCAGTGAGGAAAGACAGTATGAAAACTTTGCCCAAAAACTAGAATTTAAAAACTAGATTAAAACAAAAGAAACAATCAAATAACACATATTTCACCCTCAAAGACAGCAGACTTTGGTAGCTGACTCTGGAGGTTCACACTGTCTCTTGGTTTAATTTATTAGTGGGTTATTTTCTTTGTATCTTAAAATCTAAAAGTGTTTTGTTCTCATCCATCTTTGTATCGTTGCTTTAATTGTGTAAGCAGGAAGATAATTTGTTGATGAGGAAAAAAATACCAGAGTTGGTTATCACAATTTTGTTTTATTTAATCATAGACAAAATACAAATCTGAATTTAAAAGATTTGTCTGTATTTATCTATTAATTTTACTGGATCATGAAGCTGGTGAAGCTGGATGAAGCTGCTGATTCCAGGTTGTGACTCTAGCTCCTGTGTAAAAAGATCAACTACTTTTTGGTTAAATATTGTTGTAATATATTCTTTAACCAATGACACAAAACTATTGTTAACATTTTCTCTCCACAACTTCTTCAGAATAGGTTTAATTTTCTCTGATAGAAATATGAAAGAATCAATTTTCTTATCTCCAAGCTCCAAGAAATCTTTACGCAGTGCAGTTGATCCTTCTGCCAGCTTCACTAGAGCTTTACGAGCAACTTTAATTCTTTCATTGTCTTCACCACATGACAATTGCTTCAATATTCCATGGTTTTCTAAAATTGTATTTAAATTCTTATAATCCAGTTTGTAGGGAATGTTCTCATATTCCTCAATACAAGAATTGAAAAGACTGTTAGGATTCATGATGTCTTTAGATGAAAGCTCATTAAAGTAACCTGGTCCACAAAGTCCCCAAGGTATTGTGTATGTCAAAAC
Organism: Haplochromis burtoni; assembly: GCF_018398535.1. NCBI lineage: Eukaryota > Metazoa > Chordata > Actinopteri > Cichliformes > Cichlidae > Haplochromis > Haplochromis burtoni. The sequence goes on from NW_024584229.1 coordinate 19,824, forward strand.
TGTGATAGCATCATATTTTACATACCATTCATAAGCTTCAATTAAAATCAAAAACATACAACCCTCAGTTTGATCATCCCTTTCAAAACATGGACTATAATATGAATTTAAAAAAATCCATTTAATTTTTTTATTATTTTGTGCTAAAAATGTATTCATGTCATCAAGTAAAATTTCTTCACTGTGTCTTGTGTTTGTATTTTGATTTGTTCTTTGACATTTTTTTGTTGGAATATATGGACGAACCTCGTCAAAGATCTTTAGCGTATTATCTTCCATGCAGGTAATGGCAAATGCAGATTGGCTGCATTTTTCATTTGAAATTTCTACGTATGATTTCCATGATGTATCAGAATACACATTTTCTCCTATTACTAGGTGCTCTTCCTTCATTATATCTTGGTACATTTTTATTTTCTTCATTTTCTTCTTTTTAGTAAGATTAGTACGGGTGTTCGGGTCAGACGATGCATCCTTCTTCTTGTGGTCATCTTTCCTGAATAAGGGGAAAAATCATTGTACAAAACATCCCCATATGGTGCACACAGCACAAAGAGCAAAGAGCAGTGCAGCTCAAACTGCTTATATACAGGGAGTGCAGAACTATTAGGCAAATGAGTATTTTGTCCACATCATCCTCTTCATGCATGTTGTCTTACCCTATACAGCCTTACCAGCTGTAT
>NW_024584230.1:0-1123 GCF_018398535.1 Haplochromis burtoni
AAATGTCTGGCTCCGCCTCTGGTTTGAGGCACTTTATTGTCACCACTCAATTTCTGGGGCTGTAATCACAGCGGGTGTACATAGGTGTGTGTCTGTGTGTGGTTTTCTACAAAGGAAATAAACAATGGAAATAACGATAAATAAAGAGAATAGACAAGTAAAACACTCAAATACAGACATAATACAATATAGTTAACACAATTAAATATAAAGATCAGAAAAATATAGTACACTTCAAACTGCTCACACTATGCAACTAAACGGCATTAGTGCGAGGTTAAGTTACCGTGGGGACACAGGAACTTCCGGTAGTTATATTATTAAAAAAAAAAAAAGTAAAGCGTCCGCATTATAATCAGCTGTAATGCTCTTATTGCGAAGGGCAAGCAGGAACGCCATACTTCCGGTCGAACTATGTTTGCTATTTTATTAATCCTCGTACCTAATTGTTCACTACAAACTCCGCTACTTTAAAGTAAACAATCACAAGCATCACATACAACATATAGGGAAGGTCTGATAACACAAGAATGACGTTATGGACATACAAGCGACCGTCATGCGTCAACAAAGCTAAACCGGGGTAAGCTAACAACATAAATTAGCTTATGAAATGAGGGTGAACTCACGCGTTGCATGCGTGGCCTACCACTCCAACTATGGACTACATTAGCTCCTAAATGGTAACATACTACAGTACTGACACAAACAACGGCAAAATACAACACAGGCCAATACTTGTCATTTACGCACACATAACTTTCCCCAGGAATCAGTGCACCTCCTCCGGACCAACACTGCTCATCCGACATTAAACTGCCCACCTTACTAACCGTCACTAGAAGGTGGGCTGGCCCAAACTGACAGAAGACTGAATATTAAATTAACTTAGATAAACTTATAAACACCAATAAAACTATTCTATGAACTTTGGGGCCTTTTATACAAGTTAATCTCATTACAGCAGTTTGATGTTTCCCTTTGAATCCCCCTGAAGATCCTGACAGTGAAGCACGTACATAATACTCCAGCCTTTCAACTCTGAGCTTATTTAGTTCTATTAATACACTGAAATCTCATTTGTGTCATGAAGAAAGTCTTTAATCAAACAGAATTCAAAGAT
>NW_024584230.1:1148-4793 GCF_018398535.1 Haplochromis burtoni
CAGAAACATTTCATATATGGAGTTAAACATGAATCATTGTTTCAACAACATATTTATTGTTGTCATAAACAGACAAGAAGACAACAACAAACTGCTCCTCCCATTCAACACATGTCAGTCCATATCCCAGCAAACTAAATCATCTCCATTTACACATCAAATAGAAACATGAATCACTTGTAATGATTAGAAACTTGATAGAATTTCAAATCTAGTTTGGGGAGTCATTCAGTGAGAAACAGTGAAATGATTTTCCATGTGAAAAGGTGGACAGCAGAAACAGAAAGAAACAGTGAAACTAAAAGAGAAACAAAGAGCTTTGGAACAACGAGGCAGCAGGAGGACAGCTGCAGTTTAACAGCTTCAACTCACTGACAGGAAACAACATTAGAAACATCATCATCCTCAACTCATCTGCTGCACTGACACTGACACCTTCAACGGACACACCTTCACTTTATCACAGTGCTAATGTATGGAAACATCCTGTGAGTGAAAGTGTGTGTGAAGGTGTGTATGTGTGTGTTAGTATCAGGATCAGAGAACGACAGCTTTCCTCTGTTCCAGTCCAGATTCACTCTGATCCTCTGGAGCTTCTTCTGGACTGAGAGATCAGTGAGAGGACCTGGTGGTGACCATGCTGAGTATTCACCTTCATCAAACCATATTATCCATAATCCAGACCATATGTCTCCCTTCCTCTGCACAGACTCTGCTAACACACCCAGTCCCCACGGTGTACTGTCTCCTACATCAACATCCCAGCTGTGAGTCCCTGAGTTAAAGCCCTCAGAGCCCAGGACAGAGCAGGAATGATCAAACCTCTCTGGATTATCAGGAAGCTGCTGCTTCTCTCCTCCTCTCACACTGGTCAGATCTTCAGACAGGATGAGGTTTGGATCAGCAGTGTTTGGGTCCAGAATGAGAGGAGTGTAGGAGACCATGTCCTTCATGTTGTTCCAGATGTTGAAGGTCAGGTTGCCCAGGTGTTTGGCCTGGTCTATCAGAGCTCCTGAGGGCAGCTGTGGATCATCCAGCAGGGGGCAGCGCTGGACTCTTTCCACTGCAGCCTTGTAGTTGTGCAGGAATGAGACGTCTTCAGCTCTCAGCTCCTCCTCTGTGGCTCTGACTGTGTCTGAAAGAGCTGCTATCTCTCTGCTCAGAGCCTCCATCTTCTCCTTCATCATCCCACTCTTCTGCTCCTCTTCCTCCCTCAGTGCAGCCAGCCTGGCCTCCTCTTCCTCTGCTAGAAACTGGTGAAGCTTCTTAAACTGCTCCTTAATCTGCCTCTCTGTGTGTCGGGCCTGGACCTTAATGTGTTCTGCTGTTTGATCAAACTTCACTTGAACTTCTTCACAAACCTTTAACTTCTTCTTTAAGGGCTCCAGAGTTTCCTGAAGTTCCTTCTTGTGTTGTTGTGCAGCTTCATCGATGGGTCTGAATCTGTGATTGGTGTGTTTTTCTGAGTCTCTGCAGACGACACACACTGGCTGCTGATGGTCCAGACAGAAGAGTTTGAGTTTCTCAGAGTGCAGACTGCAGAGAGCCTCTGAAGCTCTCTGATCTCTCTCCTGTAAGAACGACTCACACAGGTTCTTTAAAGCCAGTTTAAAGGTGGATCACTTGAAGATCTTCTCTTACAAACTGGACACTCGTGTGTTGGTCTCTCTCTCCACCATCTCTTCAGACAGTCTTTACAGAAGCTGTGGCTACATGACAGAATAACAGGATCTCTGAAGACCTCCTTACAGACCGGACAGCAGAGATCCTCCTCTGATCTGGAAGCCATTGAGTCTGTGAGTGAAGCTGAAAACAGCAGACAGGAAGTACAGTCAGTCCTGGCTCCCCTCCCTCCTCTACCACCTTCACTGAAACTTCCTTTGAGTCGTGTTTTTGCTCAAACTCACATTCAGTGTGTGGAGCGTCAGCAGCTTGAAGCAGCAGTGTTGGAGTTTTCCACTTTTCTCTCCTGTAGCTGGACTCACTCAGAGGAAGCTGCTAGTTTGGTCTGAGCTCAGTCTGATCGTCTGTGCGTCTCTCTTTACTGAGGACGAAGAACTTCCTGTTTCCTGGTTTGTCACATTTGAGTGACGTGAGGGGAGGAGACAATGTTGCTGTTTCCTGGTTTGTTGCATTTGAGTGACGTGAGGGGAGGAGTAAAATGTTGCTGTTTCACTTTAACCCTTTAAAGCCGGCCGGAACGGGCATGCTCCGTTTTGTGTATCTATTATTAAATCCCTGTGTTCTAAGCTGACTAATATGCTTCTAATGTCACGGTTTGCCAGAGCAAACCATGGGATGTGGGGAAGGAGGACCCGAAAGACTCTTTAGTGAAAACAGTACATTTGTTTACAGTGAGGTAAATAACAGATGCACACAAAATCCCCTTTGCTCTCTAGACTCCCATGTGTGTGCTCCGCCCACAAAAATCGAACTTATAATTTGAACAAAATAATTTCATGTTTTTGTGGTGAACGTAATGAAATCATGTAGGATCTGTATGAAATTCATCAACTTAATTTGTTCTTGTTGAGATGACATGATACAATCTAGTAAGTTCAAGTTCAAATTTTATCCCGCCAGGCACACGACCCTCCATGTCTGCCACCCGTCCATCGTGTACTCGGATCCAATCGGATGAGCTGTCCAGGGTGTACCCTGCGGCTTAACCTATTGCAACCTAAGCCCTACAACCCGGAAAAAGATAGGAGAATGGTAGTTGTTGTAAATCCATTCAATTTTTATGTTAGCCAGACTCTAGACTTTGTTTAACATGTCATATGTAATATGAAGACAACATGTAGTATTTATGTCACCAAGTAGTATTGGGGTAAAAGTTATTGAATAGTGTTGCAAAAAAATGACAAAATTGTGAAGGTCTAAAATATTCCGTATTATTGAATATGAATCAGGTGTGTTGATTTAAATAAGTTGTGTAAGTTTCTGCCAAAGCAAAAAAAATGTCTGCAACCAATGTCCACTAATAAATTAAGTAAATCCAACATGCTCTTTTTTTTAGTGCACTGACACTGACACCTTCAACGGACACACCTTCACTTTACACAAAGTTTGAATATATGGAAACATCCTGTGAGTGAAAGTGTGTGTGAAGGTGTGTATGTGTGTGTTAGTATCAGGATCAGAGAACGACAGCTTTCCTCTGTTCCAGTCCAGATTCACTCTGATCCTCTGGAGCTTCTTCTGTACTGAGAGAGCAGTGAGAGGAGCTGATGGTGAGCGTGCTGAGTATTTACCTTCATAGAACCATATTCTCCATAATCCAGACTGTATCAGTCCCTTCCTCTGCACAGACTCTGCTAGCACACCCAATTCCCACCCTTTACTGTCTCCAAATTCAACATCCCAGCTGTGAGTCCCTGAGTTAAAGCCCTCAGAGCCCAGGACAGAGTAGAACAAATCAAACCTCTCTGGGTTATCAGGAAGCTGCTGCTTCTCTCCTCCATATCTCACACTGGTCAGATCTTCAGACAGGATGAGGTTTGGATGAGCAGTGTTTGGGTCCAGAATGAGAGGAGTGTAGGAGACCATGTCCTTCATGTTGTTCCAGATGTTGAAGGTCAGGTTGCCCAGGTGTTTGGCCTGGTCTATCAGAGCTCCTGAGGGCAGCTGTGGATCATCCAGCAG
>NW_024584230.1:6026-17297 GCF_018398535.1 Haplochromis burtoni
TCTGGAGAACTTCAAGACATGTTGAGGCAGTTATTTACCATTAAATCAGCTGTGTTGTATCAAGGACACATCTAAAACCTGAGTTACTGTAACAGCAGCTACTTTTCCATCAGACCAACACCAACATCAAATTCTGTCTGATACAAACAACACTTCTAGATGGAATTTATCCTTTGACTTTAAGTCCTCCTCTTTATTCTCTGAAACACACTTTCATTCATTCATTGATTATTTTAGTCAGAAATGTTGTTTGTTACTATTAAACATTAAATATTAACATTAAAGAAGATGTGATGAAGGAATATTTGGAATATCTGGAGCTCTATTAAGTCATGTAATAACAACATGTGCATCATAGTGCAAAAGTAACATAACAAAGCTTTGTTCAGACAGTTACCTTTCAGTCGATTCACTCGGTATAACACATAAATATTAGAGATGGACCGATCCGATCCGAGGTTTATTCACTTTTTTGCAGACCTAAAAAAGTTAAATGGATCATAGATGTGTGTTTTTTGCTCCTCTCACTGAAGAACCAGCAGTTACTGTAACAGCAGCTACATTTCCATCAGACCAACACAAACATCAAATTGTCTTTGGGAAAAACTACAGCTCTAGATGGAAATTAATCTTTGAGTTTAAGTCCTCCTGTTTATTCCCTAAAGCACAATTACATTAATTCATTGATTATTTTAGTCAGAAATTTCATTTATAACCATTAAATATGTTTAAAAATTACACATTTACAACGCCTGCACCTGCAACGCTTACCTGTTGAAGATCATGGTTGATGTAATAGCATTATTTAAGACCAGTATCCACATCTCCTTTTTGCTAGTTTGTCACCTTTCTCTATATCCACCAGTCGCTCTGCCTGCAGCTCGCCCACTTCTCGGACATCCTTTTCACTTGGTCACCTGAGGCAGACTCAGCCTTTAGGCAACTAAAACATCTGTTCACTTCTGTACATCCTGACTCATCCAGACACTAGCAAACCATTCAATGCTGAGACTGATGCCTCAACTGATGCTACAAGCCTGTGCCTTTTTTCCCATGGTTCAACCCCTACTGAGTGAAATTATGATGTTGGTGAGCGAGAACTGTTGGCCCTTGAGGAATGGTGTCTTCTGTTAGAGTGGACAGAACAATCTTTCATCATTTGGACCAACCATCAAAACTTAACGTACTTAAGAACTATCAAATGGCTTGCAGCCTGTCATGCCTTTGGGTCCCTGTTTCTTTTTACTTTTCTTTCTTTTTTTATTTTTTTTTACTGTTTTTGTTGTTGTTGTTGTTTTTTACTCTACCAGATTCCTGGTAGATGGATTGTCAAACTAGATGAATTGTCACATCAATTCATCACCAACACAGATACAACTGAGCCCATTACCATCCTTCCACCCACCTGTAAAATCGGTTACTTTACCTATGATATGGAGGGGGCCATTCATCAAGCTCTGGTATCAGCCCCAGATCCCGACGCATGTGGCAGGGCCTGCAACACATCGCTGATTAGCAGAGTAGCAGCAGAGTCACAGTCAGCTGCAAAACGCTACCAGATGAGCTGAGTTGCACGCTCGCTTCAACACCCTCAACACCAACCAAAACAGAGGAATTTTATCAGCAGAGGTAGCACAGAGCTCTTCACTCACTCTGACTTCGGCTGAGGTATGCAAGGTTCTGAGGAGGACTAATCCCTGAAAAGCAGCCGGCCCTGACTACATTCCTGGCCGTGCTTTGAGGGTCTACTCTTCAGATACATTGCAATGAGAGCAAACAGCCAATTCTTTTTTTTTTTTTTGCCTGTCCCGTTTGGCTCTTTTGCCATCAGAATTGTTGTCTAAAGGCAAAGAAAGATGCCCAACGGATTTACTTTACCAAATTGACCATCCCAGCCTTGCCATAATGGTCCATTTGATTCACCTTTTATTGTTTATTTTATTTTCACTTACTGAATACGGGACAGACTTGACTGGGGGAAAGAAGGGGAGAAAGAAAGAGGGAAAGAGAAACAGCTGAGAAGAGGGACGGGGGAGAAGGGCAAAAGACAAAAACCAACAGAATGGGCAGAAAAAAAAATGCATCTATCAATCACCTGGATCACCTGCTGAGAAAGAAAAAAGAAAACAAGCAGAAGAGAACAAGAGTAATAGAATAAACAACATCACAATGATATATGGGAATATGACAGTAAATACTAAATATTAAACATTATTGTGCAGCACATAAGATCAACAGAACACAGTGTGCTTTGAGGTAGGAGCCAAAAAGGGTGTAGTTTGTGGGTGTGATCACCCGTGTGTACACCTGTGAGCATGGACGCGCTTGTTTTTTTAAAAGGTTCCTTCATGTAATGATCTGCTAGAGGGTGTGGGGGGGCCACAGCCCCGTCCTCCAGGGCATGAAGCAGGTATGGAGGAGATCAAAACTCCAGACATCCAGAGGCCCCCAGAACACAAGAGACCAAGGAAGACCAACAGAGGGGCAGCCGCCACTGTCCCAGAAAGAGCTGAGGAGAGTCCCAGATGAGGGCTCACTCAGCAGCCGCGGAGCAGAAGCCAGGGGGAGTTGCAGTGACGCGCCCGTGAGCTCCGCCGGCAGCCAGCCGTGCCTGAGTGACCGAGCCCCAGGCCGAGAGGCCGGGGGCACCCCACCTCCGAAGTGGCCCGAGCGAGCCCCAGGCTCCAGGCCCCGATAAGCGGCCGCCAAGGAGTGAGCCGGTGTGTACCTGGACGCCCATCCCCAGACACAAAGAACCACCAACGCACCGATGTCTGAGGGAGTCCGCCACTGGCAGGGGAAGTGGTGGTAGGGGGAGATAGGCCTCCAAACCTTGGAGGGCCTGAGATGTCCCCAGAGAGGTGGCGCCTGACACCCAACCTGACATATAGACACAGACATACAGGCACACACAGATACAAACATCCATTCCCACCCTCATGCTCTCATATGCACTTACTCCACACTCAACCAACGTGGAGACAAACATAAAGAGACGCTGTACACACGATCACACTCCCCAAGCGTACTCTACGAACCGGGTCTAGGTACCCTTGCCCCTGGAGGGGGGAACTGCACCCAGACCCAGGTGGTGTTACCCTTTTCCCTGCGGTGGGGAGGCAGACCGCCCCGACTCCGCAGCAGCAGGGAGGCCCCACACTCCAGACCGCAGTCGGACGGCCAACTCCTCCTCCTAGCCCCCCCGCTCCAGCAGACCGCAGAGAATGGGGGTGAGAGAAGACTCCAAACCTCCCTCCACCCACTCATTGTAGTGTTGATGCATGTATGTTCTAAGGTTCATTTAAAACCCAGGAGGACATGGAGCTACCTGCCAGAGAGCAGCAGGTAAGCGCATAGTCCCTCCTGCTAGCCCTCAATGTCTACGTGTATTTAAAATTGAGAGGTGGGCAACGACGCAGGGGTGGGGTGTACACCCTGATGGTTTGGACTCCGTGTATCGTGCCCACCCCCAAGATCCTATATGTATGTGTAATGAGAGTGTGAGTAATGTGAATGTCTAAGTTGTGGGATAAAATTGAGGCAGAGGCAGCCAGAAGGGGACAGGGGGGGTAGCCTCCTCTGCACCCTGGTGACATACCCCTACTCCAAGGCCCTGCATGTGTGGGTGGTTGTGGTGGAGCGGGAAGAGGGAGGCAGCTGGAGATGGGGAGGGAAGGAAGGGAGGGGCAAGTGACCCCTCCCTGGGGCCAGCTCCCCCGCTGACCCCAGTAGGCACCCCCATACTCCGCGACCCGCCAGGGAAAGGGGGCCCAGGCCCATCCAGACCGGGGCCCAGCGCAGCAGCGCCTCCCGGCCCCACAGAGCCCGGGACAGTCCACCCAACCCCACCACAGAGAAAACTGCACCCACCCACCATCCACTCATCTTCCAGACTACATAAGACAATAAACACCCAGGCTGAGATCTTCCTCCACCTCTCCTGTATCTCCCCCTCCTGCAGAGGGAGCTCCTGAGGAGAGGAAAGCTCCTGCAAGATGTGACAATCTCCCCCACCAGTTGAAGAGCCCCCCAGGTGGCTCGATGCACCGGCGGCACCCTGCTCCAGGGCTGGGCCCCCATGCACCCACCCGCCCACAACCCCGGCAACACACCAACCAGGACCCAAGCCCCCGAGGCCCGGTCCGGGTCCCAGCCCAGAGACGGAGCGCCCCCAGAACCTCACGCCCATCCCGGACCCACCCAGGGCCAGCCAGGCTACCAGGTCAGTAACCCACGTCCGTCAGCACAGACCCTCCCCTAGCCCCGCTGCACGCAGCCGCGAGGAAACAGTCACCGGAGAGCCAACAGAGCCCCTAACCGGACATGACCGCTACCCCGGGTTGAGCCCCCCAAGGAAGATGCCTCCGGGGAACCCCCCGCCGCCCTAAGCCTGTCCCTAAGCCTGTGATGTTGATTCATCTGTTTTAGAAAGCATTCTGTATATTTTGGATAGTAATTTGGGGGGTTTAAGAGTAAGAAATTGAACCACACTTGGTGGTGTTTGTAGTTCAACTTGACCCGGTTTAAATTTCTTTTTTACTATGGATTTAATTTGTTGATATTCTAAAAATCTTTTCTTGTTGATCCCATATTGTGTAACTAGTCCGTCAAATGAAATAAATTCTGTTCCTTCTAGTATATGTTCTAAATATTTGATTCCTTTACCACTCCAATCTGAAAAGTTTATCATATTATTGTTTTGTAATATGTCAGGGTTGTTCCAGATAGGTGTACGTTTGCATGGGATTAATGAAGACGCCGTCAATTTTAGAAACTCCCACCATGCTGTCAGAGAAGAGCTGATGTTGATGCTTTTAAAGCATTCATGTCGTTGGATGTTTGAGCTGATAAATGGTAGGTCTGAGATCTCTAGATTATTGCAGAGTGCTTGTTCTACATCTAGCCAAGGTTCATCTAAGAGGGTATGTTTTAGCCATCCTGAGATAAACTGAAGCCTGTTGGCTAAGAAGTAGTGCTGAAAGTTAGGCAGTTCTAGTCCTCCTTTATCCTTGGTCTTTTGTAGTGTTTTTAAGCTTATACGTGGGGGTTTATTTTTCCAAAGGAATTTGGACATACATGAATCTAGAGATCTGAACCAATCTTGTGGCGGTTTAGTTGGGATCATTGAGAATAAATAATTTATTTTTGGTAAGACCATCATTTTTATAGCGGCAACCCTTCCCATGAGTGATATGGGTAGACATTTCCATCTAGCCAGATCATCTTCTACCTTCTTTAAAAGTGGGATATGGTTTAATTTAGTTAGATCTGCAAGCTTGGGAGAAACATTAATACCTAAATATTTTATATTTCCCGATTGCAGTGGTGTAGAAGAGGAATTATGGAAGGAGCAATTAATCGGTAGGACTGTAGATTTTGACCAGTTAATTGAGTAATCTGATATTCTTGCAAAAGAGTTTATCAATTCAATCACCCCAGAGATATTGGTTTGTGAATTTTGGAGAAAGAGTAACACATCATCCGCATAAAGGCTGATTTTATGTTCCACGTTCTTGCATTTTATGCCCTTAATTACTGAATTCTGTCTAATTGCTGCTGCTAGTGGTTCAATAAAAATTGCAAACAGTGAAGGGGAGAGTGGGCATCCCTGCCTGGTGCCCCTCAAGAGACAGAAGCTGGAGGATGTCTGGTCATTTGTTCTAACACAAGCTGTTGGGGAATTATATAATATTTTTAACCAGTTTATGAAAGAGGATCCAAAACCAAATTTGTGTAAAGTTGCAAATAGAAATTTCCAGTTAACTCTGTCAATGCTTTTTCTGCGTCTAAAGAGAATATTGTAGTTTCTAGGTTTTTACTGTATGAGTAGTCTATCAAATTAAGTAATCTACGTGTATTTGTTGATGAGTGCCTACCTTTTATGAAACCAGTTTGGTCAGGATGAATTAAGAGGGGGGTTATTTTCTCCAGTCTCTTTGAGAGAGCTTTGCAGATTATTTTAAGGTCTACATTTATAAGGGATATTGGACGATAGCTTGAGGGATATACAGGGTCTTTGCCTGGTTTTAGCAGGAGATTAATGTTTGCAGAATTCATATTTGATGGAAGTCTGCCCTTTTCTTTGATTTCCAACAACGTTCTGTAGAAAACTGGTGCTAGAATCGTCCAGAATTCTTTGTAGAATTCTGCAGGAAAGCCGTCTGGACCTGGAGCCTTATTATTGGGCATACTTATCAGGGCTTCCTGGAGTTCACCTGGTGTCAGTGGTGAATCCAGTGCCATTGCTTGAGTGTCTAATAATTTTGGAAGAGTTATGTTGTCCAAAAACTGATCAATTTCTTTTTTAGATGGGTTTATTTGTGGTGAATACAACGTTTTATAGAAATCCCTGAAAATGTTGTTTATTTGTATCGGTTCATATAATGTGTTCCCAGATGAATCTTGAACAGCACATATAGTTGTTTTTTCTTTATTTATTTTTAGCTGGTTTGCTAGAAATTGACCGGATTTATTACCATGTTCATAATTTTGTAGGCGTAGTCTTTGTACTAAGAATTTTGTTTTTTTATCAATTATCTCATTTAATTCTAGTTTTGTTTTGCGTATTTTGTTCAATGTTTCCTGATCTTGGTGGGACGCGTAGGCTTCTTCTAGTGATTTGATGTTTTTTTCTAATTCCTGAATATTTTTGTTTTCTTTTTTCTTTTTATGTGATGAGAAAGAAATTATTTTACCTCTCATCACAGCTTTCCCTGCTTCCCATAGAACAGAAGCTGATGTTTCGGGAGTGTCATTATAGTCCAAATATGAAGTCCACTCTTTTTTAAAATATTTAATAAAGTCTTCATCTTTAAGTAGTGATATATTAAATCTCCAGTTTTTTCTTGGCGTAGTATTATTCTTGTGCATTAGTGTTAAAGATACAGGACCATGATCGCTGACAGCTATAGGGTGAATCTCAGTGTCTGAAATGTCGTTCAGCAGTGAGCTGCTGACCAAAAAATAATCCAGACGAGAGTAGGAGTGATGGACATGTGAGAAAAAAGTATATTCCTTACTGGTGGGGTGAAGGGAGCGCCATGCATCGCAAAGACCAAAGTCGCTCATATACTGTTTGATTATATTTGTGGACTGCCAATTACGCTGAGTTCCCGCTGTATTGAGCCTATCCATGTCTTCATTTAGTCCAAGGTTGAGGTCGCCTCCAAGAACAAGTGTGCCATCTAAGTGTTCAGAGAGTGCACTGAAAAAACCGTGAAAGAATGAGGGATCATCAACATTTGGACCATATACACTTGCAATACATAGCTTTTAAAATGATCTGAAACACGCTGTCTCATAATAAAAACCTGAGGCTACAGCCCTACACACCAACGAATCCCTCTCCTAATGAGGACACGTGATCTTTCTCTGTTAGGTATGAACACAAAGCAAAGAAGGTGTGGCTGGAGTGTATCCCAGCTACGATGGGGCGAGATGCATGGTACACGCTGGAAAGGGCGCCATCCCGTCACTGGTTTAACACGGGGTGTCGAACTCCAGGCCTCAGGGGCCAGTGTCCTGCAGGTTTTAGATAACACCCTTGGTCAACACACCTGAATCAAATGATTAGTTCATTACCAGGCTTCTGGAGAACTTCAAGACATGTTGAGGCAGTTATTTACCATTAAATCAGCTGTGTTGTATCAAGGACACATCTAAAACCTGCAGAGGCCTAGAGTTCGACACCGGTAGTTTAAAACACAAAGATGAACAACCATTCACACCTATGGGCAATTTAGAATGACCAATTAACCTAACCCCAGGTTTTAGGTTCAGAAAAGAACCGGTTCTGTTCCCTGTAAAATAACGAAACTGGAATTAATTTAAAACGTTTGCGGAATCCCACAAAACACCCCCTCATTTCTTTTGCTTTAATGTCCCATGCAGCGATCCGTAGGATATGAGCACCCCACGTGACCGCTTACAGCAAACCTCAGCAGAGTAGCGACAGCGGGAGAAGAGTTGCGTGTGCGCAGACATGGCTGCCGTCCTATGAAGCAGACCGAGCTCACGCAGAAAGTAAGTATCGCTCCTGTTCCTGTCGATCAAACATCAATAACACAGCGTCGCTGTCGCTTCTATCGACCCGCAGCAGCTGAAGCAGCCATGTGTTCAGCTGAGTCTCTGAGAGAGTTCATACAGGAGAGGCTGACTGCTGTTTGCCAACAAATCTTCTGCGAGGTTCAGAAAACCATCGTCCAGTATGAGGTAGTGATGTGTCGGTCGCGAACGAAATGGCTCTTAGAGGCGGATCTTTGACGTGAACGACGTGAGCCGACTCCTTATTGTGAGCCGTGGGATTTTTTTTTTCTCTCACCCTCTCTCTCTCTCTTCTCTCGCACTTTTTCCCTTCACTCCGCATGTGAGCCTTGTGCTTTTGGAAGAGGGGCGGTAGTTAGCACAGGAACAGAGCGGAGGGAGAGAGAGAGCCAGGGACAACAACGTCACATTAGAAAGGTATAGTAATCATCCACAACTATTTTCAGTTGCAGATGATAAAGGATTCAGAAAGTTTATTCATGCAGGTCCATATGACAGAGAATGTGCATGTTCTTTTTGTTTTCATACTGAACTTACAGACACAGAGACAACATGCTGACATAGTACAGTAGGAACACAAGGACAGGGATGACTAGACAGGAGACATGGGACCAGGGCAGGTGCATAGACACACACCAGACACTCAGCAGTGTGAGCATGGAAACCAGAACCTAAGAACAAGAAAATCTTAACAAGAATTCAACCGAAACATAAGACAATATAAATCAAAACAAAACCACTCAGTCATCAGACTCAGAACTATGACAAGATTCAAGAAGTTTATTTTCATGTACACCGCAAAACAGAATCGGTTTTGCAGAGCAATGAAATTCTTACTTTGCAGGTTCTCTTCACACGGCTAAAAAAAGAAATAATAAGTATAATAGTGCTTTGTAGATCTTGTAGCTTATGTGTGAGTGTAAACAGAATTTTAAAGCGCAAGTTACCGTAATTGTCGGGCTATAAGCCGCTACTTTTTGCACAAGCTTTGAACCCTGCGGCTTTTAGTCAGGTGCGGCTTTTCTATGGATTGTCCATGATTTTTGTCATATCGTAAGACGATTTGTTTTGTTTGTTCCGCTGTTGTACGGCACTACGTTGCCTGGCGGAAGGATCGGGGTTCAAGAGTGGTATGTTAGTCACATGTCCGTCCGCCAGGCAACGTAGTGCCGTACGAAGTAGCGCGAAAAACAAACTTCAAAGTAGTCCACGCCTCCTGCAGGAGGCGTGGATGATGAGCAGCGATAAACTTGCGAAAAGCAAGTTATGCTCAACTCCACCGGTGGATTCTGACAGCGTGGAAAAGTGTGAAAACATCCACGATCACCAACGGATTTCGAAGGGCTGGACTGCTGCATGATGGAGAGGAGGACACCGCCACGGCCCTTCTGAGGGTGTTCGACTCTGACACTGACAACGAGGATTTCTTTGGTTTTGAAAGTGACAACGAAGGAAAGAAGCTGAGAGTGGATGACGAAGCCATCCTGAGCCTGTTCGTATCCGACACTGGAGAAGAGGACTTTGGTGGTTTTAGTGCGCAGGAAGAAGAGAAAGATGGTGGTGAATGACTGACTTTTCTTCTTGTTAAAGCCGTGTCACTGCACCTGAGCCTAAAAGGTAGTCCGAATCTATTTTTCTGGTGTGCTGTAGGCTACTCTTATGTACTACATGTGCAAATATGTACCCATAACTTGTTTTTCAAAATATTAATAAAAGTGATGTCTCCAAACAGCCATCTCTTTCCTGACAATTCCCTTTGTGCATATTCTCTTACATATGATAAGTCAACATTGAAACACCTGCGGCTTTTAGTCAGGTGCGGCTAATGTATGTACAAAACAGGATTTTCCCCTGATTTTAGCTTGTGCGGCTAATATTCAGGTGCGCTTTGTAGTCCGGGAAATACGGTAGTTGCAACACTGTCACAGTGATAATATATACAGAATATGCAATATTAATGTGTATATGTAGAGATGTACAAAATTGCAAATTTACAGTTATGGATAAACAGTTTGACATAGTCAGTGATTCAGTAGCCTGATGGCCCGTGAATAGAAACTGCTTTTTAGTTAATCCAAATTTTCTCAGCTTTCTTAGATTCGTCGTTGAGCCTTCTTGATGAGCTGCCGTGTGTTATGGGTCCAGTTGAGTTCCTCACTGATGTGGGTGGTGAGGAACTTGAAGGTCTTCACCCTCTCCACCTGAGTCCCGTTGGTGTGTGTTGGGGCGTGCTGGTCTTTCCTCATCCCAGGTCAATAATCAAATCTTTAGTCTACTCAGCATTTAAGGAGAAATCATTTTCCAGGACACCAGCTGAGCCACCTATTCCCTTTAGGCCGTCTCCTTTCCACCAGTGATCAGGCCAACGATGGTTGTGTTGTCAGCGAACTTAATGATGGAGGTGTTCCTCCTGGAGGGGACACAGTCATGAGTGAAGAGGGTGTACAGGAGTGGACTGAGCACACAGTCTTGGGGAGTCCCTGTGCTCACTATCTTTGTACCTGATGTCCTGGTACCAACTCTGCCTGTGAGGAAGTCTAGGACCCAGCGACAGAGGAGGGGTGTCAGTCCAAGAGGAGAGAGCTTTTCCACCAGTCTGTTTGGGATGGTGGTGTTAGATTCTGAGCCGTAGTCTAAACAGCATTTGAATGTAGATGTACTTATTTTTGAGGTGTGAGAGGGCTGTGTAGATGGCTGTATTAACGGCATCTTCAGTAGAACGATTCTTCCAATATGTCCAAGGAGCTTGCAAAGAAAAGTGTCTGGACTTCTTTAAGTTACTTGAAGACGTTTCACCTCTCATCCGAGAAGCTTCTTCAGTTCTAAGGTCAAATGGTGGAGACTCTCAGGTGGGTCTCACCATTTGACCTTAGAACTGAAGAAGCTTCTCGGATGAGAGGTGAAACGTCTTCAAGCAACTTAAAGAAGTCCAGACGCTTTTCTTTGCAAGCTCCTTAGACTACGATGACCTGGATGACTGAGAACCTTCACAGACATTAATATTACAATTCAAGTCTAATGTGTCCGGGATGGCTTCTTATATGGGACATGACTATCCTCTCAAAACACTTCATTGCAATAGAAGTGAGTGCAATTGGGCAATAGTCATTCAAACAGATTATGTTGTTTTTCTTGGCGAGGGGCACTATGGTGGTGGACTTGAAGCATGTGGGCACAGCTGACCATGTGAGGGACAAATTGAAAATGTCTGTAAACACCTCAGCCAGC
>NW_024584230.1:17322-18271 GCF_018398535.1 Haplochromis burtoni
ATAAGCACAACACTGATGAATATTCTCATAACTAACATATAACTTAAGGCCCTTTACATTTGAATGCCTGTGCTTTTGACATGGACCTCAAACTTACACAGACGGATACAAAACTAAAGAAACAAAGAAGCTTCAGTGTCAAACTAGCTTTACTTTCATGCATCTGTAGCAATTTCACCTGATTTATCACTCAGTGTCAAAACACACAAATAACTCATTCATTTATTAACAGAAAAGTACAATCAAGTTACCTACACCACAAATTAAGTTCAAATGAATAAAATTAAATTATTTTTCATGGGTTCACTCCAGCTAAGCTAATGAAACAAACAAAGATGTCAATATTGGCAAAATATAAATTTGTTGAAGTCAAATTATATTATTAAATAAGAAATTAATCTATAAAAGGCAATAAATAATGGTTCAACCATTCTGTTTACTTACTATTTTAATGTATCTCTCTCATTTCATATTACTTTTTCTATACCTGTCTACATGGATTTATCGTTTTCAACCCAAATAGCTGTGTATTATTTGTAACACACAAAAACATGAATGAAACCACAGAACACATTAAAACCCTTTCAAATATATCATGAAGAAAGCTGAAAGCTACAAACACAAAAGTAGACAAACATGTCAACACAGGTGAAAATACAAGTCAAAACTAAGACCACAACAGTAACTATGGCAACACCAGCACAAACTTTACCCACCACCTGCAGTTCTTACTAGAGTGACTGTAACTTTGTCTGTGCCTGCAAATTAACAGTCAAGTTAAAGTGTCAGATACGAGGACATCCAGCATGCTTTGCAGCTGCACTCCATTGAAAACGATGATCCACATTTATATCAGGTAAGGTTTGGGACTGTTACGGTCTCATTGATAGCTGTTAATTGTTCAATCAGTTGTTTAATTCTTTCTCTCTTCCACAGCATGTCTTTATCC
>NW_024584230.1:19247-20502 GCF_018398535.1 Haplochromis burtoni
AAATGAACCACATATAACAACACAAACATTAGTGTTTTACATGATGACAGGATCTTACAGTGTTTGTATTCTGGACCTCACCTGTGAAACAGAAAAAATAGATTCTGACACCACAGTTGCCATCATTCAATTTCCCCGACATTAAATTCAAATTTCCACAGTATTCAACTGAATATTGGTTATCAGGCAGACCAGACATCCAGTTAGTGAATGTGGAGGTTGTGTTGTCAGACCAGAAGGCCCAGGGATCCCTGTAGAGACCAATCCACACATACTGAACCCCTGATCCATTCAAAGTGAGCGTGATGTTGGATTTCTCCTCTTTGCTTCTTATACTGGTCAGGTCTGTGTGGTATGTCCTGCAGTACGACTGAGCCGCTGACCAGGAGCGACTCTCCTTCACTAAGATGTAACTTGTACTGCTGGCTGTAAAAGATTCAACAAAGGATTCATTTTGAGACACACATTATGAATCTCATAAAATTGTAGGACAACTATGCCAACAAATCTTTTTCCTACCATTGTAACACAGGAAAGGGTAAGAAGCTCCACAGGGTCTATCATTCATCTGTGTTTGTCCCTGAAGAGCCACACAGTATTCATTTGCATATACACAGTCTGGTTGTCCGTTAGCCCAGATCAAAAATTCATGTGTGCTGCCAACATAAAAAAGTTTTCCCTCCATGGACCACTTCCAGCTGTAACGATCATCATAGAGGCCTATCCAAGCCCAAGTATTGATCCTTGGTGAAATTGAGAAAAGCAGTTGGTTGATGTCACTGTTGTAGATGGTGACCAAGTCAGTGAAGTGTTCTCTGCAGTAACTCTGAGCTTCGGTCCAGGTCTTCAGCTGGTTCACAAAGTGGTATTTTCTGGAGTGGGGAGGAAGAGTGGAAAGTCCTCCTGAAAAAAATTTCAATGTTTTATTGTGGAAAATGGAAAAGGTTACAAGAATCATTGGAAAAAGGCTTAAAAATGTAGCCCCTTTAAATAGTTATACTGTTTGCAACCTAACCAGAGGCAAGAAATAACAATGTATAAATGCTTTATTTAGTACTTCCATAGATGTTTTTTCAAGTATTTTACTTTTACTAATTACATTCTTAATAGATTTCTGCCCTTTCATTTGTATGATGTTTGGTTTATTACATTTCTTGGTTCAAACCATTTGTCTAGTGTGGGTCTCTGTCAGTCGTGTACTTCCTGTTTTATTTTGACATTTCTGCTCTATGCTCAGCCTCTGTTCCCCATCTCA
>NW_024584231.1:0-1137 GCF_018398535.1 Haplochromis burtoni
ATTCACTCTGTATGTCTTTACAGAGATAGACTGTAACACATGTAGCACCCCACCCGTGATACTGAGTCTAAATCCACTTACCTCAGTTTGTACCCCGTAGGCGGGGTGTTAGGTTCGTTACAGCCTAGATACCACAAATGGTTCTGGTATAGACAGGAATCAGGGAAACTATCAGTAAACCTTTGCCTGCAAGTTAGACTTAATGTCATGGTCCCTGTGCCTGCCCAGCCGGCCTCACAAGGCTACACTTGTGTTTTTGCTTTTTCTCTTTCTCCCCTACCTCTCTGCCTGAGCGGAGCTCACAGCTGGCTCCCGCCCTTGGCTCACACAGCTGTTGACGATCAGCTGATTACCCATCTACTATTTGAGGCTGGGTCACAGATCCTCTCATCGCTGGATGATTGAGCTACTGACGTTAGTCTTTCTTTTGGTCTTATACCTTTACGCCCTACCTTCGTGATTTGTGAGTGATTTCTCCCTTTCCTGTTCCAGTTTATCTTCCCGCGGTACGGACGTGTGTGAGTCGGATGTGAGGACGTGAGCGAGCGTGAGAGAGAGAGAGAGAGAGAGAGAGAGAGAGCCTTCCCCTAATCCCCTGGAACCCTGGACTTTCCCCGTCACTGTATATATTATTGCACTGGTGTGTAAATAAATCGTGTTCTGAGACGTCAACCTGCTCTGCGCTTGAGTCCCTGCTTTCAGTTCGTGACACTTAACCAGTAGTAAAAGAATCAACCCCAGACAACTCTTTAACACAAACCAAATGTTTACTGAATGTAAGGGCTGGAAAAGTAATGTACAACACACCCTTTTCTTAACTCAACTCAAATGATATCCAGCTCCATAAACAAATGAAACATGCTGTGTAAATGAAATAATTCCCTTTGAAATTATGATAAACAACACAAATTATCACCTCTTGGTAAGTGACTCACTAATACACACTCGAAAATATGCTATATAAATCCACTAAATACACAATATTCACACATGGGCCCCACACACACTCACATTCACACTTGTTGCAGGCCTGTTTGCTGCTCACAGCGGACGATGGAGAAAAATCCTCTTCTCCCCAGTAAGAGCACGAAAGTCCGACTTACAGTTCAGTTGCTCGGTAGGTTGCCGTTCACCAGC
>NW_024584231.1:3092-10362 GCF_018398535.1 Haplochromis burtoni
GAATAACAGCAGAAGTTATAACTTCACTGATCCTGTCTAAACTTGTGTTTCATTGACATGTTATGTCTTTTTCTGTGTGTAGCCAGTTTTCTGCCCCTGACACACATCCTTCCTGCAAACTCTAGCAGCTGTCATTAGCACATCACCACACCTCTTTGAATTGCTGAGAAGAGGGGAGATGGAAAAGGTCTCAGTCCACCTCTGTTGGAAATCTGACAATAGGTGGAGCTCTTACTGAAATGGATCCGTGCTTCAAATGCATGTGACTCTCCGAATATGAACTATTTTTACCAAATAACTCTTCCATAAAACTCTTATTCAGCATAAACATATATGAGTGCTATCAAGAGCAGTGTTTATGTCTCCTGGTTCCCTTCTTCCTTTTTCTTTAAGGTTAGAAATAAAACCAAAACTAGACAGTTTGGTTTTCCGGTGGAAGAAATCTTTCATTTAACTCTAATTAACAGCATTATTGACTTCATCTACTCACAGCTGCTGCTGCTTCTCTCATGCCTGCATGTTTTATTTAGCTTTCTGTTTCAGTGCACTATCAGTGAGACTGGTAATGTAAAACAGAAAGGAAGCACATCTACTTTTAGCTCATGCTAGTTCCCATGAATGTAGCTCATCCTGCTCACAAGATATATCTGATACCAATTAAGATGTTTCACTCAGTCTGCTTCCTGTTTTCTAAAAGCTCTCTCTGAAAAGCACGATTGCCTATCCTGACCTAATGTCTCACAAACCTCTTATCATGATATAGTTCTTTATACACTTCTTCAGTTGTTTATGATACATCAGGCCCAAAAAAAGAGAGCACATTACATTTGTGTGAGTTATACTCTGTATGTTTCTGTATTAAAGTAAATAATGTCTGAGTCAATTCAAAAGTTACCTGAGGTCGGGATAAGCAGATCCCAGTGAAACGATTTGCATCTGTATGGCAGGAATATCTTGGAGTTTTAGCACTTCTGCAATCTTGGTCAGGATTTCCTTTAACCAGTCTTGTTTGGATCCCTGTGAAGACAAATCAGTGACGTCAGTTTAGTCTGCAAGTTTCCCCAAACTGTAATCAGCATAGCTGCTGTTTTTGGAAATAATGATGCTTTTCCTTCAGGAGCTATTGCACTGGAACGTCCAGCTAGCTGGGCAGTAAATGTGAATCTAAATTATTTCAGTTAAACAAACTGGAATTTTGCTCTAATTCTTACCAAAAATCTTGCACTGCAAGTGGCAAAGGATCTTGTTCTATTTAATAATATCATAAAACCTGTCTCATAATTGTAACTCCTTGTCCTCTCACCATTCCAGATCCAATATCTATTGACAAATGTCTTTTTTCTATTTCTTACTGATTTTTCTTTTTCTTCACTTCACTTTGAAAGTAAAACCAAAGTAAGAGGATAAATTTCAAAACTTTAATATAGCCTGTCAATGGTTCTTTTATTATTGTTAGCTGAATTTGTGACTAAGGTTGTTTCACCCTGTCAAACAATCAGTGTTTGTGCTTGATTGATTTTATTTGTGTCACAGCTAAAGTGTGGAATGAAGGTAAGTCTCACCATTCTGGCAAACAGCTCATGCAGTCTCTCTGCATTTTCTTGCACAGTCACGTAAGCCTTCAGCTGACGATCCTTGTCCTTCAGTTTGACCTCTCCTTTCAGGAGCCTCCGGACATATTCTACTGTCATTTCCTGCTGAAGCTGACCAATCAGCTCCTGAATGTAAGTAACAAAAAAACCTTTTTTGTCCATTGATTTAAAAGTTGGTAATAATGGCTTCACAGCAAAGTTTCACGCGGTCATGTTTCTACCTGATGACAGGATTGAGTCGAACCCTGAAGTTCTTGAAGCTCGTCTTCAGTGCTGTTCAGCAGCTTCTCAAACGTGTTCTTCTTCAGCCAGTCACTGGTTCCCACCTTCTGGTAGTGTGGCTGTGTGGGGAACAAATGTAAGGCATTCTGTTGATCTGTGGAGATGAAGAGGATAGCTGAAATGAGGAAAAACTTCCTAAATCTGTTTTAAAGATGTAGGGAAATTTCAGAGAGACCCACAGAGCCACACATGCCATCCCTCCCCTTCTAAAGCACACAGCCACGCACACATGTGCGCGCGCACACACACACACACACAGAAAGCTGTGCTGTTTTTAGCGCTAGGACAGCAGCATTCTTGGCTTCTGGGTCAACTTCTCTAAACAGGGACTTTGTAGACTGAAATATTGTGCAGTCTTTCATACTTTCAATGATCCTTTTACTTTTATTTTCATGGTCAGGTCAGTTGTGCAACAACACTAAAAGCTCACTAGAATGTTATGTTTTTGAAAATTTAGTTTTTATTTTGTTACCAACCAAAACTGATGGCCATAAAAAGTGTAAAACGGTGATGTTGTGTTCAGATTTAGTCATTTACTGAATTTGGAGCCATCAGAGCTTTAGCGGCAATTATCATCAATAAACACGTGTGATGAGCATTAAGTAGACCGTGTCGTGGCAGATTTCTTTTCTGATGTATTAATCACATACTGTAACCATTTCACATTAGTAATAGTAATTTCACTTCCTCACGTTAGTATAGTATGCATGCATGTAGAATATCATCACAGGTAGGCCCCAAGTTTTATTGCACCTTCACGGTGGACCCATTGTAGACTTGAATATCTGCAGACATCCTGGAGGTGACGGTGGTCATAACTTTTCTTAGAGTGGGCGGGGGTCAAGGATGAGCTGGACTGAAGGCACGGGGATATGTGATGTGCTGTGGAATGCTCTTTGTTTGAGAGCTCACTGTTATTGTTAAAATTTCCACAACAACCTTTCTTTTTCTTTCTTTGCTTGTCTGTAAAAAGTATTTTTGTGGCCAAACAAACTATCCACATGATATATATCTATAAAGAACATAAAACATCTTTCAGATTCTACGTCACAGTCACTGCTTTGAAAGTAACTGCAGCTGCTGTGAGCTTTTATGCCTAACGAGACAAGCTCCTCCTGCTCAGACGATGTAGGGAAATTTCAGAGACCCACAGAGCCACGCATGCAATCCCTCCCCTTCCAAAGCGCACAGACACACACAGACACACACGCACGCACGCACGCACTCACGCACTTAACCAGATTGTTTGCAGGTCAGAAAGTCTCGGTGCGTAGTATGCTTTGGATTGCATTGACAAATAAAGACTTTTGCTTTTGTTTGGTGACTCAGTGAAACATTGAGTTGACTGTTATGACAGACCAAAAGAAAAAAAAAAGTTGATGAAAACATATCGGGGATTTTGCAAAAGCTGAACAAGTAACAAAATATTTTTTCTTTCTGCCAGATGATATAACCTTGCAATATAATATCTTGTTGTTACAGCAGCATTCAGGACCAGAATAACACGCTAACGGAGTCAGGGCCACAAAAGTAAGTGATCCTTTAACTTGGTTTGCTATCAGTTAATTATTAAAGGTTTATTCATACATGTGAACAGACTCTTTCACTTTGTTTTAATACAGAAAAAAATCAACTATGACTATTACTTTATTGACATTCAACAGAAACCTTTGCCATCATGTACTTTGGTTTCATATTGTGCTTTCTGGTGCTTATGTTGCATCCTTTAAACGACTGACATCCACTTTGACCTTTCTGCTGCTGTGTGGATACTCACTGCAGGTATATCTTTTACTAAGTCAAACTAACATTTATCCAGGCCTGGGTTACAGAGGGCAGCAGTCTACACAGAGACTCGAAACGTGCCCTAAGCAATTCCAAGAAGAAATCGAGGAAAAGAGGCTGTAGGGCCGGTATCCAGGTACACATCAGACGAGCCTACAGATCGGAGATTTCCCGACTCGTCTGGAGGTGTCCCCGGTTTCTGCTGCCAGTTACCCTTCCCGATTTGATTGGAAACACGTACTTGCAGCCACTACAGCGTGGATCCTGCCCATTGGGATTTTGCCGATTATTTCCCCACCGCTGCGCCCTCACAGCCTGCATCGTACAACCGGTGGTTGGTCCCGCCGGTTCCGTGGCGCTGCTGGAGACCTCGCGTGCGGACACGGTGTTTGCTGTCAATTCCACTCCGACAAGCTGATGGGAAACCTGTGCTGCCAGCTTTTAATCGGATCGCGCTCTTGAACGCCCGCTCCATCGCAAACAAATCCTTCTCTCTGAATGAGCTCTTCACAAGGAAAAGCCTGGACTTTCTGTTTCTCACCGAAACATGGCAGAGGGATGGCGAATTTATTCACCTAAACGAACAGTGTCATGCAGACTGCTCTTACTTGGGCGCCCCCCGTTTAGGTCGCTGTGGTGGAGGACTTGCTGTTGTCTTTAAGGACAGTTTCACCTGCAGAGGTATGCAAACTGAAAACTATTCTTCTTTTGAGTCGCAAACAATTAAGGTGGGCTCTACGAACATCTTTTATTGTGTTTTAGTCTATCGCCCTCCTGGCCCTGCTACTGAGTTCTTAAAGGATTTTATGGACTTCTTATCTTCTATTATCAAGCTGGAGAAAGTTTTAATTCTTGGGGATTTTAACATTCATATTGATGATGCCTCATCTAACTCTGCAGCTGAACTTCTATCTATATCTGAGTCTTTTAACTTTGTCCAACATGTCTCCGGTCCAACCCATGTAAAAGGCCATACCTTGGACCTTGTTTTTTCCTTGGGCCTCAACATTGGCAATGTGTTTGCTGAGGATGTACATTTGAGTGATCATAACTGTATCTTTGTTGAACTCAATTTTAGCTCTAAACAAACGCCTGTGAAGTTAAAAACTCATAGACGCATAATAACTGAGACTACTGCTGAGAGGTTCTCCATTATGTTTGACAGGTCTCTACTTTTTACCGGAAACTATGTAAATGTTCTTATTCAGTCTTTTAATAGGGAATGCACATCCATTTTGGATCAAGTGGCACCTATTAAAACAAGCTCGGCTTTACAAAAGAAGGCATGCCCTTGGATAAATGAGTCTATCTTAAACTTAAGGAGAATATGCCGCAAAATAGAACGACTAGGGAAGAAAACCAAACTTGACTACACAGGCTCCATCTTCGAGATCTCATGCTCTCCTTAAGTGACAAGGTGAAAACTGTTAGATCAGAATGCTTTTCTAGACTCATAACAAAAATAAAGAGAAATCCCAAGTTTCTTTTTGACAAAATTAGTGCAATTGTCTCCCCAGATGTGATACCTTTAGATGTACTCTCTAAAGTAGATAGTAATAAACTCCTCCGATTTTTTGTTGATAAGATTAATGACATCAATGCTAAAATCTCCCCAAGGCTTTCCTGTTCTCCGAGTCAGGCACTCCCTTTGTACTCCTGGTCGACTTTTACAACTGTAACATATGATGAAATAGCAGCCCTGGTGGACAAAATGAAGCCATTGCTTACAGCTAAACCCGGTCAAAACAGAAACTTTGATTATTGCACCAGGCAGTGAAATACCCGATATTAAACGGCGACTGGGTGACTTTGGTTCCTCACAGAAACATAACCTTAGAAACCTGGTTGTATTTTTGATGAAGCTTTTTCTTTGGAGGGACATTTAAATCAGATAGTAGGAACCTGCTTTTTTCACTTGAGGAACATTTCTAAACATCCATCGTGTCAACAAGTGAACTCGAGATGATAATACATGCTTTTATCTCTACAAGACTTGACTACTGTAACAGCCTGTTTACTTGTCTAAACATGAAAGGGCTAGCCCGCCTACAGGTTGTTCAAAACTGCATCGAGGCTACTGACCCGCTCGAACAAGGGTGCTCATATGACCCCTTTTTTAAAGTCGCTGCACTGGCTACCAATCAGATTCAGGTTCCATTTTAAAATTCTAGTTTTAACTTTCAGAGCATTACAGAGACAGACCTCCCTACATTGCTGATCTGATTCATACACATACCTCCACTCGTAACCTGAGGTCATCAAACCAAAACCTTTTAGTGGTCCCCCACACTCATTTTAAAAACCGAGGGGACCGATCTTTCCAAACTGTTGCACCCAGACTGTGGAATGCACTTCCCCTATTACTACGGGGCTTGGACTCAGTGGAGACCTTCAAAAAGCAGCTAAAGACATTTTTATTTCAAAAACCTTTTAATTAGACCAGGGTTTTTGTGATGTATTTTATGACTGTATTATGTTTTTACCTTGTAAAGCACTTTGTGACATATGTCTGTGACAGGTGCTATATAAATAAACTTTACTTACTTACTTATTTTTGGAACCATTTCTGAACTATTAATGGTTAACTTGCCTCTGTGCTACCTTGATTTTAGCTTCTAGTCTTCTCCTCCATGGAGGGCAATGCTCCTTGTGGCTGTTCATCTTGTAGCCAAGCATCTATCATGTTCACTTGTAACCTGCAGTTATCATTCTTATGATTTTTATATTTAACATATGTTGATACTTATTATAGACATTAACTGTAACTCCATTCCCTGTCTGTTGCCAGTACTATTGCTGTTTTTTCCACATACTATAAACCAGGGGTCGGCAACCCTAGGCACGCGTGCCAACTGTGGGTTAACTGATGGCATGACCATAGCTGGACTGGCCATCGGGCATACCGGGCATTTGCTAATTAATTTTCTTTCTTTTTTTTTTGTAACGGTATAAACAATGAAAGGTGGTGGATTGGCCAGATGCTGGCCGGTGTGTAAAAATAACTAAAGTTATTTGGTGGTGGCTATGGCGGAGCTTGCACAGATTCAGTAACATTAGCAAGTGGTGGAGGCCGGCAGGTGGATCAGGGAGAGGGGAGGCAGGAGGAGCAGAGACCCGAGGCAGCCGCTGGTCCGAGTGTCAGGTGAACTGAACTTCAGGTAAGAAGTTATGACCTGCAGTCTATCTGGGCCAGATATAAACCAAGTTTAGGTTGAGTTTATTTTCGTTGTGCTGACTTTTTACAGTCAGTTACAATAACTCGTACTGCTACTAGCTAGCATGATGGAGTTTCTATACAGCTGGGTGGGTGCTATGATGTTACTGATAGTGAACTTTATTTTATTCATAAGGTTAGTTAGTAGAGTTGCCAACCGTCCCGTAAAAAGACGGAATCTTTCAGAGAAAGACGGAAATATTCAGAGAAATTATTACGCGTTTTATGTTGAGCTGAGAAGGGACGCAGTTTGTCCCGGACTTCAGCTAGGATGGAAAAAGACACAAAGGTGGATTAATTCTGTCGTTACGCTGTCAGCTGCCTCTTCTTCTCCTCTCATTCTCTCCCTTCTCTCTCCTGTTGCTACTTTAATCATGAAACTGATCAATGATCAGTG
>NW_024584231.1:10432-14885 GCF_018398535.1 Haplochromis burtoni
AAGGGGGATTACTTTTGCCAGCACTGGTGCTGAGTGCTAAGATAGAGAGTAGGGAAGGGCCGGTGATTAGAGAAAGTTGAATTGGGAATACCGTCATTAAGAAGCAGCACAACTAATGTGTCTATGCGAAGCTGATTTGTGATGTGCACCGCTGGCGCGGCCATTTATTTTTTGATGCACCTTCTCAGATTAATTCACTGCGTGTCGTGCCCAGGGCTGGACTGGGACAAAAAAACAGCCCGGGCATTTTGACTAGAGACCGGCCCACCAGGTATTAAAGCCATAAAGCCTTTGAATGAAAACAAATGCTGTTGTGACAGTGATGTACAGTCTTGTTGGTATATGTATGATTTCTATACATTTTACATCAGATAAAAACTTTGGTTGTAAGCTTCAGATAATTATTTAATAACAGCCAGACATTTTAAATGAGAATAAGGAAGTATTTCTTTGTGCCCCCCTCTCCCTGGCCCCCCTGGCAGAACTTTGCTAGATCCACCCCTGCACAGTTACCAGCTGTCAGCTACAAAGAAAAAGGATCCTGGTGTTATTTGTCTCTCAGAAACAGTTCATAACTTCCCTTCAACTCATTCATGTCACCTAAAAGGTAAACCTGTTTCTCCATCACCTGTTCAGCTCTGATGATTCAGTAAGGACATCTCCTGGTTTCATCTTCATGTTTCCCTCTCATCACATACAAACCGATATCATGACCAGCAGCTTTACAGCTGTGGCTCCAGCAAACATCAGCTGATACTAGAAATTAATATTAAATAAATTCTAACAACAGCTGATCAAGCTTAAACGTGCTGCCTGTGTTTAGCGGACACTCCTCGTTTCCTCTTTCTGGCGCAAAGTGGGCGATAAACAAACAAAAGAGATCATTGACAGTGTTGGGGAGTAACGGAATACATGTACCGCCGTTACGTATTTAAAATACAAAATATGAGTAACTGTATTCCGTTACAGTTACCGTTTAAAAAGGTGGTATTCAGAATACAGTTACTTTGTTGAAATAAATGGATTACACTGCGGTACTTTCCTGTTTCATATTGTCGCGGGTCAGGACTGTTTGGGTTTTGTTTGACAGCTACGTTCTGTTGTTCCAGGCGGCAGCGTTACGGTTGCCATGGTTACAGGGCGACGCTCTCTCTCTCTCTGCGACTGTGTGTTTCCTGGGTGAGAGAGCGCCTTTTCGTTGTTGTTGTTGTTGTGCTAAGCTAACAGGCAGAATGCTACAAGCATAGCTCTAAAGAATGTAGCATCATGGGCAGTGTAGTCCGTGTTGCAGGGAGAATGGACTGCCATACACGTTATGGGTCTGTGAGCGCGAGGAGGGAGAAAAAGGGGAGTGGAAAGGTACGAGCTGTCATCGAGGAAAAACGGGAGCTGGAAGCATGTAAATATAATAATAACCACTGCAGCCAAGAAGAGAGCCTGACGAGCCCAGTTGTAAGTAAGCTATTAAGACTCGACTGTACACCGTGTTCGTGTTTTCCTCCGAAAACAATAAGTTCCGTTGGAGCAGCCTTTCAACGCCTCTCTCTGTCTCTCACAAGAAAAGTTGACCCACACAACAAAGTAAAGCTATTTTTCGGCTACGAGCCGACAGGGACCCCGCCGTATTAGTCAGAGGTCCCTTTACTACAGTTCGGAGTCGCGGACCTTCAGTAATAGTAATAAATCACACAGCAATAGTACATTCACGTTGTTGTAAAAAGCATGATAATATATTAAGTAATCCAAAGTATTCAGAATACGTTACTGTCATTGAGTAACGTAACGGAATACGTTACAGAATACATTTTGGGGCATGTATTCTGTATTCTGTAATGGAATACATTTTAAAAGTAACCTTCCCAACACTGGAGTGGTCCATTCCCTGATTGCTCCTTCTATGTATTTAAGCCTTGTGTTTCAGTATGTCATGTGCGCGATCTGCCCCCGTGTTGTAAATAAAAAGTTTGTTGTAAATAGCTGTAAATGGGTTTTGTCAATACTTTCGTTTTGAGACACTTCCGTTTTGGGGATTTTGGTGGAGAGCCTTAGTGGTTTTTTTCGTGTGTTTTTTCCTTATTTTTATTTTCCTGCGTTGCACGCCGGTTGCCTAGGCCAGGGTGTAACAATTCTGACACTTCAAAAGCTTCAGCACAGCATCCGCACCACGGAGATACACAGATACATCCGTAGACTCGAGACGCAATGCATTTTTGGGACTTTCAGGTGTATGGACCAATGTTTTATTTTCTGATCAAACCACAAATCTTTAATGAGCAGCTGGATTTGTCTCGCATTAACTGGCTGAGTTAATGCCAGTTAATGCAACATCGAAGCAGCTGGAATCCACAGCTGTGCGTGTTCATGGAGCTTGCATTTTCACCTGCTGGACATCACTATCTGACAAGTTTAACTGTCTTCAGAACATTGCAGAGGCCTATTGACAGTATTTGGCTCTACATGTCTGTGTGAGCAGATTTTCTCTCACATGAGTCCTCAGGTAGCCGTCTGAATGCTGGACACTCGGAGACCTGTGTCTCTGAGTGGGAGACCAAAGATCACATTAACATGTGTATCTCTGTATTAACAGACATGCCATATTGGCTTAGTTTATTTTTCTTATCATTGTTGTGAGGAGACCATAAATAGCATTTGTATTTTCCGTTGTACAGTTCATTTGCTGTTATGGATAAAAAGTGTCTTTTTTTGTTTCAAAGTAGCTGATAACTATTTGCTGATAGC
The DNA here is from genome assembly GCF_018398535.1 of Haplochromis burtoni. Lineage (NCBI taxonomy): Eukaryota > Metazoa > Chordata > Actinopteri > Cichliformes > Cichlidae > Haplochromis > Haplochromis burtoni. The sequence goes on from NW_024584231.1 coordinate 13,172, forward strand.
TGCCAACATCTGCAAACAAATATAACTCTATAAAATGGTTCTATATATTGTGTAACTGTTCATATAGAGCATTATTAAATTTATTGCTAATGCAATCATATGGCACACTGACTTCTGAGGAAATTTTAAATGGCAATCGCCATCAGAAAGGTTACCTACCCCTGCTATAAACCCTACAGTCAGTTTACATGTGGATCATCTACTAAACACAGAGTAAATCGTAAAAACAAATTGAGCTGGTTTTTGCACATTTATTAAAAAACTGAACTTACATCTTTTTATGTACATGAGACATTTATAATTCTCTGTAATACTATTTATGGCATGAAAATATTAGACTTTAACACCATTGTAGTTTTTAAACAAAACGACATATAATAAAATGACACTAACCTGTCTGTAAGTGTTTAAAAACACACACTTGCATACTTATTTACAAAAATACATTTTACATGAAATGCACAAAAATTACCAGCATGAATGTGACATCTAGCTTATGTATACAGTAACATACAGTGACTACAGCAAGCATTCACCATCACAGAGTCTGCGTATAATAGGGATTTCAGTCTAAGTAGCATCTGAACCAATGTTTTTCCCTGGCATTCACTCTGCATGTCTTTACAGAGATAGACTGTAACACAATATAATACACGATAATATTGCTGCTCTGCAACCAAACTCTCAGTCAGTGATACTCTAAGAAGCAAATGTATTCCGCATCCAGCGTCGCCGGGGCTACAGCACCCGCCCCTGGTCCCGGAGGTACGTAGCACATTCCGGTAAGGTGTCAAGAAGGTGGACTCGGGCTGGACGCAGATCCTGGTCCTACCAAAGCTTGGTTCAGCCTGGGGCGTTGGAAGCAGAATGGGTGGAGGTGAAATGTGTGTATGGGGACACAAGTATCCTGTGGTGCCGCTTCTGCTACAATACAAGGGCAAAACGCAAGGGGTAAAGGCGGCAGTTGGTCAGCGCCTGTTGCATCCCCTAATTTTGGACACCAACTAATTGGCCAGGGTTACATAGCTTGCTGGGGCAGTATGCGGGGATGAGACGTGGGGTCATCTAACACTGACTCTGGGGGGAGGAGGCAGAAAAGTGTGCGCAAGCCCTGTTTAAGGTCATCTCCCAGGTCCGTATTCCAAAATTCCATTTCAGCAGTAGGAGTTCCACCTATTGTCACATTTCCAACAGAGGTGGACTGAGTCACATTTTCCATCTCCCCTCTTCTCAGCAGTTTAGATGATGGTGATGTGTTACTGACAGCTTTCAGTGTTTGCAGGAAGGATGTGTGTCAGGGGCAGACAGAAAAAGACATAACATGTCAATGAAACACAAGTTTAGACAGGATCAGTGAAGTTATAACTTCTGCTGTTATTCGTGTGTTGAAAGTGAAATAAAACATTGCAGATTCTATTTAGCTAAAAAAAAAGCTCAATTTCTTTATATTTTTTCTTTTCTATATCAAATGTGGCAGCTTTCACATGACAATCCTTTTTTCACAGTCTCTGACTTTACGTCACTTTTTTAACCCTTTCTTCTTTCTGTCCCCAACAGTGAAAAACATGTTCTCGGCTCTGCTCAAACTCAAGACAAACCTCTCCAAAGCCGAACAGGAAAATCGTATCAAAACCACGTCTGTAGACAACTGAAGAGAAGCCGATGACTATCTGGAAACCCGAAGTTTTTCTCCAAAGTTGAAGTGATGAGCCAT
>NW_024584231.1:14910-20394 GCF_018398535.1 Haplochromis burtoni
CTGTTTGCAGGTCCTGACTGAGATGAAACAGTCTGCCCACACTTATTTATTAACTCCTGTGCACAAGATCCTCAAAGTAAGTTCTTTACAACTGCAGATATCAATAATCCTCAGGATTAAATCCTAACATGTTTTAATCAAAGATTTTAAAACAATGTGTTATTTGTTCGTCACACAGCCACACTACCAGAAGGTGGGAACCAGTGACTGGCTGAAGAAGAACACGTTTGAGAAGCTGCTGAACAGCACTGAAGACGAGCTTCAAGAACTTCAGGGTTCGAGCAGTCCTCTTACCAGGTAAAAGGAGGAAACTTTGTTTTGGATTGAATGGCCATTATTGCCTTCATTGCCACCTTTTTAGTAAAAGGATTATGATGTGCTCTGACTACTTATATACTTGGGCTAAATTCAGGAGCTGATTGGTCGGCTTCAGCAGGAAGTGACAGTGGAATATGTCCAGAGGCTCCTGAAAGGAGAGGTCAAACTGAAGGACAGCAATCAGCAGCAGAAGGCTTACGAGACTGTGCAAGAAAATGGAGAGAGACTGCACGAGCTGTTTGCCAGAATGGTGAGACTTATCTTACATGCACACTTTACTGAGACACAAATTAAATCAATCAAGCACAAACACTGATCAGCATAACATTGTTTGACAGGGTGAAACAGAATCAGAAAGGGTTTTATTGTCAAATGTTGAGCAGGTTTACAACATTAGGAAATTGCTGTGGTACTTATTGCAAAACATACTGTGAGACAAACGCTTAAATAAACATAAAAATTTAAATTAAAAATGCTAAGCAGATTGATATATACATGTAGCAGGTGATGATCAGTGCAAAAATGGAACAGATGCACAGTTAGTGTCATGTGTTTGTGGTGGGAACAGTTTATGGTTTTGTTCATGAGTCCAACAGCAGAGGGGAAGAAACTGTTCTGACTGCTCCCCTCCTGCCTGAGGGGAGCAGGTCGCAACAAGACTGTGTCCAGGAGTGAGAAGGGTCAGCTGTGATCCGAGTGCCTGCAGAGATGGGAGTTTGCAGCCAATCACCTCTCAGCAGAGCCACAACACGCTGCAGTCTGTTTGTCCCTGATGTGGCTCCACTACCCACGGTATGGAGGAGGTGAGGATGGACTCATGATTGCATATGCATCATCGTCCGTGTTGGCAGGTTGAATTTCTTCAGCTGCCTCAGGAAGTACATCCTCTGCTGGGCTTCTTATGACGGAGGTGATGGTGGGCTCCCACTTAGGTCCTGGGTGATGGTGGTACCCAGGAAGGGAATGAGCGAACAACCTTAGTCACAAATTCAACTAACTACACTAAAAGAACCGTTGACGGGCTGTATTTAAGTTTTGAAATTTATCCTCTTACTTTGGTTTTACTTTCAAAGTGAAGTGAAGAAAAAGAAAAATCAGTAAGAAATAGAAAAAAGACATTTGTCAATAGATATTGGATCTGGAATGGTGAGAGGACAAGGAGTTACAATTATGAGACAGGGATTATGATAAGCTAAAATGAATCCTTTGCCATTGCAGTAAGCAGGATGGAGCAAAATTCCAGTTTGTTTAACTGAAATAATTTAGATTCACATTTACTGCCCAGCTAGCTGGAAGTTCCAGTGCAATAGCTCCTGAAGGAAAAGCATCATTATTTCCAAAAACAGCAGCTATGCTGATTACAGTTTGGGGAAACTTGCAGACTAAACTGACGTCACTGATTTGTCTTCACAGGGATCCAAACAAGACTGGTTAAAGGAAATCCTGACCAAGATTGCAGAAGTGCTAAAACTCCAAGATATTCCTGCCATACAGATGCAAATCGTTTTACTGGGATCTGCTTATCCCGACCTCAGGTAAACAGGAAGCTGACTGAGCGAAACATCTTAATTGGTATCAGATATATCTTGTGAGCAGGATGAGCTACATTCATGGGAACTAACATGAGCTGAAAGTAGATGTGCTGCCTTTCTATTTTACATTACCAGTTTCACTGATAGTGCACTGAAACAGAACTCTCTTTTTTTTCTGCACATCCTCTGGGAACAGATCGTGCTTCTCAAAGAAGTCCCTTTAGACAGACCACACAGGACACATTAGCTCACAGTGACGTATTCGTATTCGCCTTTTATGATGAAGTTAAAATCTGAATTTCCATCTAACTGGATCAGAAACATACCTGAACTTTTCGACACAGCTGAGGTTTGCCTTTATGAAAGCTTTGCTGTGCCGTTTGTTCTGCTTAATGACGTCTTCATGAAATTTTTGATACCTGCAGAAGATTAAAAACAGTTTTCACTTTTATTATCTTGTTATTACCAAACAGAAAACTAAAATGTATTTTCAAATGACAATATTTAAAAGACAGCCTTGTGAAGCCTTGTTACCTCTGCATGAAGTCTGTCAGGTTGGATGTTATTTCCTGGGCCTTGTGTCGGTCTCTTACAGTTATATGTGCTGATGTCACGATGCCGTAGATAAACTGAAGACAAATGGATTGACAAATCAGTGGCAGTTTTAAGTACTCAAAGCACTTTACACAGCAATGCACTTCCATCATTTTCAGATCCAGTTAAACACCAGGAACCAAACCCAGTGCTTTACAATGTTAGTGACAAACCCAAGTGATTAAACTACAGAACCATGGGAGGGTTCGAAACTGTGACTCTGATCTGACAGTAAATGAGTTTCTATAAATGACCCAAAAAAAATGACGGTCCTTTGTTTGTTTGTTAATCTTTTTCTCAAAGTTTCTAGAAGTCTTTTTCAGTTTGGTTAATATGTGCAGCAGGCTGGAAAATATTTGTCTGCACATTTTGTTCTCCTATGATCAAAACAATGTTACGTCATTACTTCACCACAATAATTTTATTGCACAGTTCAGACATAGCAATGTATACAAAGCCTCTAATCATGGTCAGTAATGGTCAACAATTAGAAATCAACGAACCCATGATAAGGACCCTTAAAGCAGGCCAACACAAGTGACGCCTTTCACTTTATATTAATACATTTTTATAAAAGCATCAATTTCAACCTCTTTTATATCAAGTTGTAGCAACTCTACGGCAACTGTACCTGGATGACATCATAGGCCACAGGACTGGAGTAGCAACCATCATATCTTGTCGGCTCCTTTCCTTGATCCCACTCTTTCTTTGCTTCATCCAATACTCGGCCAATATAAATCATCAGGTCGCTCTAAACACACAACAACACACAGCTGCCACTTTTAAACTGCTTTCATGTGTAAAGATTTAATTACTGACAGTAATAATTACATCTACAATATTATGTTCAAAAAAATTAAACCAGCAACTCTTTGATGCTTGTCTTCCACATCTCACTTTAAGCCCTGCAATGACCATACTGATTAACTGGATGCACGCCTCAGATACACTGTGTTACCTGTTGTTTGCTGAGGTACTGCTCCTCCAGAGGTTTCAGTAACTCGTCAGGAAGCAGGTTTCCCAGCGCTTCAGTATTGATATTACTGGCCAGCTCAGGTTTTTCAAGGATTCTGGTACACAGAGCAGATAACACATGAGTTTCTATAAACACCCCAAGCTGTGTTTAGTCTACAAAAATGTCATTTTATTTTGCACATTAAGAAAACAAGAAATTAGCCGTTACATTTGTATTATTATTCACTATCTGTAATTGCTCAGGTATTTATTCTTCTAAAAACAATGAAGGACCTCAGATGCTGCTTCAAACAATAATTGAACTGGTGGCTTACCCTGGATAAAACTCCTTCACCCATCGCAGGAGGAAGCTGCAGTCCTTGTCATCCAGAACAAAGTCTGCAATCTTTTTGAGTCTTGCGCTGAAAGTTTGATGGTACTCTCTTGCATAAAAGTTACAGATGTCCATCTCTGGTGGGTAGCAGTTGTTCACAATCTCCACCACCCACTGCATGTCCTTCTTCACCTGTTTGCCCATGGACTGGATGTCTGCCTGGATCGAGGACTGGTTCACCTGATCACCAATGAGGCTCGATGGGTTCTCCAAACGACTATACACTAATTCATGAAGCACTTTGTCATGGTGCTTCTTCCACTTCTTGGGCCTCCAGGCTGGTGGCGTCCGGCATATTTGTCCCCACAGCTGGTCCTGCTCTTCCTCAAGGTTGATGGCTTTCACTGCTGAAATCAAAGCAGACACCTCTTCCTCACTGCTGAGAGAAAGACTCTGCTGCACCGTCCGCTTTATACACTTTTCAAGGGCTTCATAGTCTGCAGCAAGCTTTTCTACTGCTTCCTCGTGATCTTTGAGTGCATCAGCCTCTGTTATCTCTCCAAACAGATGTTTCTCCCTGTCTATCAACAGTTGAGCGGCTTCGAACAGGTATTGTCCTTCAAGGCATTCCTCAAAAGTAGGAGTCACTGGTGGACAAAAACAAAGATAAATAATCTTCAAACAGTTCATATTTCTCCTAAAATCAAGTATTTATCATTTCTGGAAGAAATGGAGAACCTTATTTCTGTAACAGAGGTGTTTTTCACACATCAGCACTATTTCGTGGAACAACTATAACATCAATTTCCTTTCTTTTTTTAATATGTCACACAAAACATAATTTAGTTGAGATACAGAGGGTTAACAGGAAATAGCTAATAACAGCTGGATGTATGTCACCTACCAACTGGCCGCTCTTCTTCAGTAGGTGATTGGTGTCCATCAGTAGTGGAAGGACCGTTGTCCCTGGGTTGATCTGTGGGGCTTCGCCAGAACTTTTTAAACCATTTTCCTCCAGCTCTTAAAGTTTGTTCAGGGGAACTGTTGGACGTGCCTGTTGTGGATGAACCCGACAGTGTCCGCATTCTTCTCCAGGTCGTAAAACGTGACCAACAGGCCAAGAAAGGTGCTGAGAAATCTGCAATTTAAAAAAAAAACTGTTTTAATTTACATTTTTTTTGTATGATTGGCATAAACGAAACATTTTAGCCTTGTGTATAGCATGACCGTGAAATTAAAAATAGATTAAACCATAAATCTGCAATATGTACATTGTCATAATACATAATAATCAATAAATAAATACATTGAATTGCGTTGAATTCCAATAAGATTACATAAAGAACAATTGAAACTTTCATGTTTCATGCAGGAAGGAAGATGAAAAAACACTTTTTACAGAACAACACATTTAAAAATGAGACATAAACACATCAGCCCTAACATAACAAAGAAAACTCTGACATCAGAAAAAACACAAAACATCATCCAATCTAATTACAACAATACGCCAAAGTAAGTCTGTAAAAAGTATTTTTGTGGCCAAACAAACTATCCACATGATATATATCTATAAAGAACATAAAACATCTTTCAGATTCTACGTCACAGTCACTGCTTTGAAAGTAACTGCAGCTGCTGTGAGCTTTTATGCCTAACGAGACAAGCTCCTCCTGCTCAGACCATGTAGGGATATTTCAGAGAGACCCACAGAGCCACGCATGCAATCCCTCCCCTTCCAAAGCACAC
>NW_024584232.1:0-20356 GCF_018398535.1 Haplochromis burtoni
CTGCAACAGTTGAAAGAAAACGTTCTCATGCTGTTCTTTGTCACTATTGTCATTTTCATTTGCAACAAAATCTCCAAGAAAACTACTCACATGACTTGGTAGTTCATGCAGCTGATGTTTGTGGTTGTGTTTATGAGCATTTCTGGAGTAAAACTGGCAAGGATAGGAATCAGTTTCACATGGAACCAAAGTTCATAGTCGTTTGTCGTGAAAGTGGAGAAATGTGGACTGATGACGATGAAGGTCACACTCATGATCCGATCTCTCACAACAGGCTGGAAAATTGGCATCTGTGAAATTGAGGTGGAAAAGAAGCTAAGCAATACAGAGACTGCATGTTGCAAATGTACTCATACAACATGGCACAAAGGCTGCAAGCAATTCTTTTCTATGATAGACTCCATGAAGACTTGTGTAGTGGTTTAGCAAATGTCTTATTCTGTTTTATCCTGCTGGAATAAAACACCAGGATTGTCCTGCTTCACCCTTTTAGAAGCCTAGCATACCTGTCCATTGGCTGTCAGTTGTGTGAGGAATCCATCCACATTTTTTAGAGCGTTGCCCTCTTGCAGTCGCTCAAACACACGATCAATCAAATCTGTGTTATTGGAGGCTCCCAAACTCAGTACCAGCTGTGCCACCTGAGAAGGACTGAGGACTGACAACAATTCAGCCTACAAAAGAGAACCAGCATAATATAAGACAGCAGTCATGGGTAAAAGAATTCGTTTACAGGAAGATGTACATCTGCAGTTGGCACTCACAGGGACAAATTAGGATTGAAGGCTTCAAGTCCTGCACAGTTGCAAAATCAGAGAAGTCGCCAAGGTTTGCCTTTAGCCACGCTTGGCTCCCCGTGATAGATGAGACACAGCCAGGATCTGCAGAAAAAGCAAGAAAGTTATTGACAGGGTAACATACCACATGTTGTCATGGAAAAACCAAAGTGAGCTTGAGTTTCTCCTTTTACCTGTTGAGTCATTTCTTGACAAGAACGGTTTGATGAAGTGAGTGAAGACTGCTTGCTGTGTGCTCTGTCCATGGATGCCTTTTGGCTTCCAAAGCCTGAATGCTACATTTGAGAGAAGGCTTTCAACATCTAAACTTCTAGTCAACTGCAAGTTTGCAGAACAGAGCAATATGTCTCATATTTACTTACACAGTCTGGTATGTCTGGCAGCTGAAGTTTTTGGAGCTAAGGCAAAATAGGAAGTTGAAAGATGGAACGGCCAGAAACGGACGGATCTTTGTCTTGAACCAGCTGGTAATGAACTCCTCACTCTGTAGTTGTGCCTGGCTGAAGTTGTCAATTTCACTTCTCCAAGAGCCTCGAGCACATTTGACGAGGTCGGGTAGGTGTTGTTGCGGCCTTGAATTGGCAGAAAAATAATTGTAGCGGACCCAAACTTCACGCAGGGAAACGGCAATATTGTGAAAATGTGATTTTGTACTTACCATGTTAGCAAATGTCTCAAGGGCCTGGTCCAGTACAGCAGAGGCTTTTTGGAAGAAAAGCTTCCAGACTTCTACTGGGTATATGTTTTGGCTTTTCAGTGTGCAGTTCAGCAGTGTGACCAAGTTGCTGGATGTGAGATAGGGAGCCTTGAAAAAGAAAATTGACAAAGAATACAGCCATTTTGTCAGAGCTCATGGAGATTTGTCTCAGGACCATAATGGGGCAAAATCCATGTTCTGTTTTTGGAGTTTAAAAAGGAATCTTACAGAGGAACAGGCATGTTCTGTGATGGTGAAATTGCACAGGGCTGCCGAGGAATTGCCAGCTGACAGGATTTGCTCAAGTTTTGAACTGTGGAAAAAACACAATAAATTGAAATCCAATGTCCCCTTAATTACACTGTGTTAACAAATTTTACCTAGACAGAATCAACATTGAACAAAACGGCATTTCACCCACCCATCAACTCCATTACAAATGAGATTCACTGTGAAAAGAGAATGGTTGTGTGTCAGATAATAGTCCTTCAGAATGCATTTATATCCTTAGAGTTGAAATGTGTACTTCTAGACAGACTTACCATGAACTGGGGTCACCTTGCACTGAAGACAAAGAAAATATGAGTGTTAGTATAGTGGAAACATCTTCTTCAAGTGTAAATACCTTGACTTTGTCACAGTTGGCCCAATTAGTGTGCCAAACCTGGATCAAATATTGGATAACCCATGTAAGACACCCCCCACACCCACCCACCCACCCACCCCCCAAAAAACGAATCTTACCACAAAGGAAGCTGGAACTGAGCAGCCTGTTTGAGAAGAAAAAGAAAGGAAACAAATCAACGGAGTAGTCATTACAGTGCTGGTACTGGGCTTTTGAGAAAAGTTTAGTCAGGAAAGCCCATTTGCCACATACGTGGGAATGTGTCCTGGAGGTACTGCTTGCTTGATCTCACGCCCTGTGAAAGGTCCAGTGGCAATGCTGCCAAACTCTGCGCAAGACCATCGTATCTAAAGGAAGAAAAGAATTCATTGTGACTTGTCAGGAGCCTCAGCTTGGCATTGTGCACACCCAAATGTCTAACTGTGGATATCAGAAATATCTTACAAGCCTGGTAGGATTCACAGGTGATGTTACTGGGGATCACCCGCAAGCTGCTAGGAAGGATGCTCGCCATCACAGGAACCAAATAAACCTGGAACCACTGTTGATAGTCTTCTGGCTGAAAGTCTTTAAGCTGAGGAGCAAGGGCTGTCAAGGTCAGGCTCAAAATGGTGTCTCGCACATCTGGATTTTGGATGAGGTGACATTTCTCTGAAAAGAGAAGGGGATCATAATAAGGTCAGAGAGGAAGTTCTGAAGTCTTTGTGGAAATGGGAGTGAGGGGGAGCTTATCTAAACTAAATCTTTGTACTTCTGTACAGCAGGGATGCCTCAAGGCATGAAGCATATCAGAAATGGATCATTTTGAGTTAAACACTTGAGCAGGCAGGTTTATGAAAGAACACTGTTAACATTTGTTGATGTTTGCGCTGAGGTAAGGTTACCAATGAGAATTCACCTGCTTGTTGATGTTTGCAAAAGCCTGGAAGAATTGGTTGAGCTGCTCATAATCACTGGTCTCTGTCAAGCTTGTCAACACCTCCCTTACAACATGTGCATGTTTAAAGCACCACTGTTTGGATCTAGGATTAGTTCAGCCTTCTGCGATGGTGAAAGAACGTCCAGAACTGCCAGCTATGGATACAAAAAAGTAGAATTCATGAAATGCATGTCTTTTGTATATTTCCAGAATTTTGCTTTGCTATTCTCAAGAAAGACAGGAAGAGTAATATGAAGATTACCGTAGAGATGTTGAAGTCTTTGAGGTCAGAGTAGTGAATATTGGAGAATGGACCCAGATTTGCTTTAACCCATTGGGCATCACTCTCATTTTGTTGCCTGCAAGCTAAGCATGCAGACAAAAGTTAGGATGTGCTCAATTTAGGAAGGTTTGTGACTGGTAGACATGAAAGAATTTAAGTTTTTTGTCTGAGTGCTTTTCAAGACATTTCACACTGGAAAGCACATAACGCACCCTATGTCTGCCCTACCTGGCTCATTGATGGCATTTTCAGCATTTCTTAGGTAGCCCAGCAGACCATGTGTGATCTCTTGCCGTCTGTACAGTGGCATCTCCTGGATAACTAAAGCCAACCCACTCACACTGCAACAGTTGAAAGAAAACGTTCTCATGCTGTTCTTTGTCACTATTGTCATTTTCATTTCAACAAAATCTTGATTGCTCCAAGAAACTACTCACATGACTTGGTAGTTGTGCAGCTGATGTTGTGGTTGTGTTTATGAGCATTTCTGGAGTAAAACTGGCAAGGATAGGAATCAGTTTCACATGGAACCAAAGTTCATAGTCGTTTGTCGTGAAAGTGGAGAAATGTGGACTGATGAGATGAAGGTCGTATTCATGACCCGATCTCTCACAACAGGCTGGAAATGTGGGGTCTGTCATATTAAAGTGGAAAAAGACATAAGCAAAGTGAGATTGCATGTTGGAAGTACACCATACAACATGGTACAAAGGCTGTAACCATTTGTTTTCTAAGATACAATAGCCAACAATGGATGTAGCGGTTGAGACCGATGTTTTATTCTGTTTTACTTCTGGAATCAAATATCCGCATTGTCCTCCTTCACCCTTTTAGGAGGCTAGCCTACCTGTCCATTGGCTGTCAGCTGTGTCAGGAATTCATCCACATTTTTTAGAGCGTTGCCCTTTCAAGTTGTTCAAACACAAGATCAATAAAATCTGTGTTATTTGAGGCTCCAGAGCTCAGTAGCAGCTGTGCCACCTCAGAGGGATTGAGCGTTGACAACAATCCAGCCTACAACAGGGAATCAACATAATATCAGACAGCAGTAATGACCAATGCTGTGGGTAAAGGATTAAGTTTGCAACCAAAGAAAGTGTGCTCTATGATTTGCTTGTATTTTTATATGGCAAAATAAACTCCTGTGTTTGTCTTCTTAAGTCTACAATTTTGTTTTCCTGTCTTAAGGGAGGACTAGAAGTGCAATGTAGGGCTTACCGTAGAGATGTTGAAGTCTTTGAGGTCAGAGTAGTGTATATTGGACGAATGGACCCAGATTTGCTTTAACCCATTGGGCATCACTCTCATTTTGTTGCCTGCAAGCTAAGGCATGCAAACAAAAGTTAGGATGTGCTCAATTTAGGAAGGTTTTGACAGGTAGACATGAAAGAATTTGTGGGCAAGTTTTTTGTCTGAGTGCTTTTCAAGACATTTCACACTGGAAAGCACATAACGCACCCTATGTCTGCCCTACCTGGCTCATTGATGGCATTTTCAGCATTTCTTAGGTAGCCCAGCAGACCATGTGTGATCTCTTGCCGTCTGTACAGTGGCATCTCCTGGATAACTAAGCCAACCCACTCACACTGCAACAGTTGAAAGAAAACGTTCTCATGCTGTTCTTTGTCACTATTGTCATTTTCATTTGCAACAAAATCTTGATTGCTCCAAGAAAACTACTCACATGACTTGGTAGTTTGTGCAGCTGATGTTTGTGGTTGTGTTTATGAGCATTTCTGGAGTAAAACTGGCAAGGATAGGAATCAGTTTCACATGGAACCAAAGTTCATAGTCGTTTGTCGTGAAAGTGGAGAAATGTGGACTGATGACGATGAAGGTCGCATTCATGATCCGATCTCTCACAACAGGCTGGAAAATTGGCATCTGTGAAATTGAGGTGGAAAAGAAGCTAAGCAATATAGAGACTGCATGTTGAAATGTACTCATACAACATGGCACAAAGGCTGCAACAATTCTTTTCTATGATAGACTCCTTGAAGACTTGTGTAGCGGTTTAGCAAATGTCTTATTCTGTCTTTATCCTGCTGGAATAAAACACCAGGATTGTCCTCTTCACCCTTTTAGAACTAGCATACCTGTCCATTGGCTGTCAGTTGTGTGAGGAATCCATCCACATTTTTTAGAGCGTTGCCCTCTTGCAGCGCTCAAACACACGATCAATCAAATCTGTGTTATTGGAGGCTCCCAAACTCAGTACCAGCTGTGCCACCTGAGAAGGACTGAGGACTGACAACAATTCAGCCTACAAAAGAGAACCAGCATAATATAAGACAGCAGTCATGGAAATGTTCTGGGTAAAAGAATTCGTTTACAGGAAGATGTACATCTGCAGTTGGCACTCACAGGGACAAATTAGGATTGAAGGCTTCAAGTCCTGCACAGTTGCAAAATCAGAGAAGTCGCCAAGGTTTGCCTTTAGCCACGCTTGGCTCCCCGTGATAGATGAGACACAGCCAGGATCTGCAGAAAAAGCAAGAAAGTTATTGACAGGGTAACATACCACATGTTGTCATGGAAAAACCAAAGTGAGCTTGAGTTTCTCCTTTTACCTGTTGAGTCATTTCTTGACAAGAACGGTTTGATGAAGTGAGTGAAGACTGCTTGCTGTGTGCTCTGTCCATGGATGCCTTTTGGCTTCCAAAGCCTGAATGCTACATTTGAGAGAAGGCTTTCAACATCTAAACTTCTAGTCAACTGCAAGTTTGCAGAAAGAGCAATATATCAATCACAAACATTTCAAACTTAAATCCCATCGATATTTTAAATCATCGTAATCAACAAATTGGTACATTTTGTCACAACCTCTTCTACACAGAATAAGACCTTTTTTTCCTTCGTTTATTCATCCACACTTTCATTTCCTTTGAGAATTTGCTAATTTCATATGGTATTGTAATATGGGATAGTGAACTCTTTTAACCTCAGTCTTTTCATGTCTGGAAAAGTTTCCAACTGCGTTTTACATCGTGGGTAGCAATTTTCAGTTGAAATTCTCCTATTGACTTGTTTTCAATTACATAATTTTTGAATCATTATATAACATTCTTATTTTAAAGAAAACACTTTCACGAACGACCACCTTATATTAAGGTGTATGCCTCTTTTACAACAGCTGGGTCACACAGTCATAACTTGTTTGGTCTGACTTGTAATTTAACAATCAGGTGATACACATATTTCTTTCTTCCTTTTAGTAGTGATTTCAGTGGACTTTCAACATTCAATGCAATACACAGTGAGAAATGTGTTACATGTTAGAATATTCAATTAAAATTGTTTATGTCTTTAATGATTTCCATAAGCAGTTAACAGCAGTCACCAGCAATAATTGGTAAAATGGAATTTATTCACTTACATCTCTTGGAAAGAGGTGCAGCTGAAGTTCTACTTGCTGAGCTGGTTTAGGAAGTTTCCATTGACATAAGGCAAAAAAGGAATCATCTTCACAGAGAACCACAGCCTGATGAATTCGGGGTCACTGTCATTACCCAAACGAAGGCTGTCCAGGACTCCAAATATATCCAGAACATCAAATCCAGGGACATTGTTGTTCTGTTACAAGACAAATTTGCCATTTACCATTCTTAAAAGCTGTTACATGTTTTACACCTACACTATACTGAAGTAAAGCATTAGCTCATTTACCAGGTCAAAGAACACTTGTAAAGTCGACTCTACAATCTGCCTGAGATTTTGTTCCACCATCCTCGACTTTTCATCTGTTAAGCTTGCATTTTTACCCCTTTTACAGGATAGCTCGACTGTCAGTGTGTCCACTGCAGCAGAGATCTAAGAACACATAGACCAGGTGAAAGGACTGGGTTACTGTCAGTAATTTAGCACAAGAGGGAGTCATTTATCAACAATGCTTTGTGGTGACATTTAATAATTTAAGGTTTAAAGATTAATTTATCATTTTTTACTCAAATTAATTCCAAAAGGCTTACTCTTTGAGTGGCATCTTGTAGATTTGCTGCACGGCAAGTTTCCTGGAAACCGTTGGTATGAGTGGTGGCTTTGCTTAAAGAAGAAAAAACACGGTAACAGAAATGAATAATAAAATCATCTTTAACTAAAATAACATCCCTGGAATGTATTAGGTCTACAAACTGTTATTTGAGTTTGCATGCCTACCTGTTTTCAGATAAACCTGGTCCTATAAAATGCAAAAAAGAAAATGAATGAACACATGTATTAACATTTTCCAATTAATAATTAATGGAAAATGGATAAGAATGATGTTAATGGATTAACTTTTAAAGGAGGAAAAAGGTGACATTTTATTTTATATCCATATAAAATTACATATGGTTTATATGTATAAAAAAACTTACCTTGTGTTGTGTTGGACTGTAATGTAAATTTATAGAAGAACATGTTAATTCAGTATTTCATTGCATTTCATTGTTTTTGATTTAATTATTTAATCTTGAAAAAAAGACTTACAGTTGCAGAGACCAGTCCTGACATACATACTATAGATTTTTTTATAAAAAAGAAAAGTGTTAGATAAGGATATATATTCTATTAAATGACTAATTGAATGTTCAGAGATACTTACCAGTGCCAATAGATGACAGTAGCAGAACTTGCACTAACATTCTTATGCCACCCATCGTGAGAACTCAGTTCTCACTTCTTTTTTTTTGTGCCCCTCAGTTGATTTTCAGATTATTTAATTTTTATTTTAGATAAAGATGTAAAGTGATACTGGAAAAGAAAAATGAAGTGATAAAAGTGCATTTTAATTATTGCAGTGCATTAGATCTAAGAATTGTTGATACAGAAACTCAATAGTAAAGAACATAAAAGTTGGACGTTTGAATGACATGTTATACATACACAATACATACATTTTCTTTTTAATCCCTCCAAAGCTAAAAGCAAGATTAAATAGTATGGATTATTTCTTACTTCTGTATAGTGATTATAAATTAATAACAGAGTATATCAGAAAGCAAGATAAGCCATAGAAAGATGTTTAACTGGTTGAACTCACCTCTCGAACTCCTTCACTCTGTGAGAGAAGACTGAAGATCGCTGTTAGTGGTGAAGCAGGTATATACTGGGTGGAGTAGAAGAAAATTAGAGCAGATGAAGCAAAACATGCTGAGAATGTTCTAAAAGATTCCATTGGGTAAACACATTGCCAAACACTGCACAAACAGTATGGACTACACTTTGGATAGATGATCATTATTCAGTCAACAGAACATGAAATTTGCGAAATATGATTAAGGACTGTTGATATGTAAATGCTTTGTTACCTAGACCACCTTTTTTCCACCTCAGTCTCACATTACTCAGCAACTGCTGAGTAATAAAATTGTTACCCCTTATGAAGGCAGTCCATCGTTACCTTTTAGAGTTTACATATACTGTAGTAGTACTGGCAATAATTTGGATGCAAGCATGAACTTTGAAGACCAAATCAGGGAATACAATCTAGCCTCCATTGCTTTTTTCTTCCTTCACCTAGGCACCTCCACCATTGCTAGACACTGCGTGTATAGAGCAGGTAGTGCAACCAGGGCCGGCCCGTGGCATAGGCCGTATAGGCAAATGCTAAGGGCGCCGTCCATCAGGGGGCGCCATGCCAGTGCCACAAATGTTGAAAAAAGAAAAAAAAAAGTTGGTACTATTATTTCTAAATACAAAAAATAATCCCACGTTAATTAAAATGCAAAGTAAAGCTTATTTAATAGAAATATTATTTGTTACAACATTACGCCCCCCCCTCCCCGCACGGTGCGCCCCCTCCCTTCCCGTATCATGGTTCCTTTTGGACGTCACCACATCAAAAAATCAACACAAGATGTCAAAACGGCCAAAACTGTCAGGTGCCCAGGGAAGAAAAAAGAGAAAAGAAGAGGAGGAGAAACGAGAAAAAGACAGAGGTAGGTAACGTTAGCCTACATGAAATTATTTGTCTGAATGTGATAGTAACCTAAATTTTTAGCATTAAGCTAATGTTACATGATTCGCTAATTGCTAATCAATAAATAGCTAGTTAACTGTTTTAACGTCAGTTAATATTGTGGAGGGGGCTAAATTGTTATGGAAAATAATAATGTAACGTTAGGTAATTACAGCACCTTTCCCACCATTCCTCATTTGTATTCATCTTTTAAGCAGGTGTTTTTTGTTTACATTGTTATTGCCTTCTGGTTAGCTAACGTTTACCCTGCAGGTAATAGTCACTTTTCCACCCCTGTATATATTATAGTTGTAAGCCTAGTTGTTAAAGTGCACATCATTAATGTTAATTAAGCAATATCACATGAGAGGGAATGCTGTTTTGGCTGTGGCTGTGGCTACAATGTAGCTTGCCATCACCAGTGTGTGAATGTGTGCGTGAATGGGTGGATGACTGGATATGTAAAGCGCTTTGGGGTCCTTAGGGACTAGTAAAGCGCTATATAAATACAGGCCATTTACCATTTACCATTTAATATGAGCACTGCTGTGATTCGGTCAAAGATAATCATAACATAACATTCTCATATGATATTATACAGTTACTTTGCAATTTACTCCAACATGTGGGTTGCTCTGAGAATCTTTGCCACTCTTCCTGTTACAGTGGCTGCTGCTGAAAGAAGCTTCTCTAAGCTCAAACTCATTAAAACCTACCTGAGATCTACTATGATGCAAGAACGTCTCAGTGGACTTTCCATCATAAGCATAAATCATGTGGTCTCAAATCAGTTGTCATATGATGATGTTGTAGATGACTTTGCTGCAAGAAAGACTAGGAGAGTAAGGCTGTAGCAGGTGATGTGAGGTTGATGAGGGGGTGGTGTACAGTAATTTGTAAGTCATTCTAGTTAATGCAGTATTAAAAAGCACAACTAGAGAACTCTGTAGGATCCCCTTTTTTGTAATATAGTTGTTAAAGTCATACTGGTTTATTTAATATCTTGTTTTGTGCAGTGCCTTATTTATATTGTATTTTTAATTTATTTTATCCAACTTGTTGACACGTTTTATTGTGTTTATGTATGTAAAATTTATTGTATTTCATATATTCATTTTTTATTTTTTGTATTCATTTATTTATTCATATATTTTTTTATCTTGTTAATTATTCTGATTGTGAATTTGCTTTCTTTAAGTAAAAAAAAAAAGGTCAAAGACAAAGCTATTCGGTTTCTTGTGAGTACATACACTACACTGCCGATGTAGGGGGGCGCCACCTAAAATCTTGCCTAGGGCGCCAGATTGGTTAGGGCCGGGCTAGTGCAACAATAGAAAAATAGTTGCGGGACGGCACTGTGTAGCGTTTGTCTAGGGTGTTGATCATTTTCCTAAATCCCTCGTTTTGCACAGTGTTGATGGGAGCCATATCTTTGGTCAGGTGATAAGTGATAGCCTCCGTAATTTCTTTGTGCCTGCGGGAGTTCGACGGGTATAGGGAAGCGCTGTATAAGGTTCCCGTTATTGATGTTTGGGTGGTTGACCGGGACGGATTTTCTCCTGTCACTTTCTCGTCATCCCTGACGTGCTCTCCGTTGTTTTTTCCCTGCTAATTTTAGCATCACACGGCACAGCTTCTGTATCACGTGGTATAAGGCTCCGCCCTTGTCATTTGTTGAGCAGGAAGAGTGAGCGCTTGTTTTCATGCAGATTACGTCCCGGATCAAAATGCGGTACAATCGTCGTTCTTTTTTTTTTTTTTTTTTAAATCGTTGTCATTTGGAAATGAGATCGCACATAAGTATGAATCGAGATCGCGATTTTCTAACGATTAATCGTGCAGCCCTACTACACCCCCACCATTTGTCTTCAGTATCAGTGTCAGACATGTTAGAATCCAGTGGCACCAATAAAATAATGTGATTAATACATAAAGAAAAGAAATTCCTATACAATCGCATATTCACCTATTAACATTCCAACGTAGCACTTATTCTTTGATGCCAGTAACTGTAATGTGTTAAAATAGGACACGCCTAAAAAGCAAAACCACAGTTAAACTTGTTTTTTCAGGTGCAATTACTGTTGTGTCATTACTAAATTATTGAAAGCGTTACTGTTCTTCACCCCTGTGACACCCACGCAGCAGGATTCCCATTCAAACACATTTTAACATATTGTCTAAAAAGAAGTAGGGAAAAGGGGTAGTATAATCTTTGGAACCCAGAATTGTAAACGTCATATTGTGACGTTGTTGTTGATCAATGGTCATGACAATTTGCATATTAATGATCAAGAATCTGACCTCACTGCCCATGTTTCATTCAGTGGTGCTAGTTTCAGTCATTTTGCAAAGGTACTGTTTATAAGGTTGGGGAAACCTGCAGTCAGCTGAGACTGAAGAAGTCACTTGGATGAGTGACGAAACGTTTCTCCCACTGAAAACGCTACGTCCAGATGAACAGAATCAACTTTTGGAGATTTACTCCTGAATGATTGAGAATGCATCAAGACGTTGAAAATTTGGTTCACTTTCTTATGTGCATTGCCATCACTTATTAATATCGTATAGTTATCAGATGTTCAGTGATAACGTTTGTTGCCCAGGAGATGCAAAGAGTTGTGAAAATTTTGAGAGGGTTTTGATGTTTATGTTATATCTATTGTGCAGAACCTTCAGGAATAGCGTTACAAAAGACTACATTTTTCAAATGCTCACTGAAATGCACACTGAAAGACTGCACAAAGCTAAGGAGAAGCTATCACAATCTTCAAAGCACAAGCCGGTCATTGGTAAGGTAAGATAATAATAATGGATTGGATTTATATAGCGCTTTTCAAGGCACCCAAAGCGCTTTACAATACCACTATTCATTCACTCTCACATTCATACACTGGTGGAGGCAAGCTACAGTTGTAGCCACAGCTGCCCTGGGGCAGACTGACAGAAGCGAGGCTGCCATATCGCGCCATCGGCCCCTCTGGCCAACACCAGTAGGCAAGTAGGGTAAAGTGTCTTGCCCAAGGACACAACGACCAGGACAGAGAGCCCAGGGATCGAACCGGCGACCTTCCAGTTATAGATAATTGGAGGTGAGCTTCCCTCCCTCCAAGACATCTACAGGAAGCGCTGCCTGAGGAAAGTGGGGAGGATCATCAAGGACTCCAGTCACCCCAGCCATAAACTGTTCAGACTACTTCCATCAGGAAGGAGGTTCTGCAGCATCCGGTCCCATACCAGCAGACTGAGAGACAGCTTCTTCCACCAGGCCATCAGACTGCTGAACACGTCATAGACACCTCAGCTTCACTACTGGAACTTTAACATTATGCACTCCATACTGTACAGTAATGCCACTGTTTTGCACATGTCTCAACTCTGTATATTTTTATATATTTTATTTATTGTTTACTCTATTTAATTTGTAAAATATGTGTACACACACACACACACACACATAGAAAAATATTTAGTATACACATCCAGAAATGCATATACTATTATATATTGTACATATATTTATTAGTTTCAGATGTAGCCATTCTTGTATTTTGCACAACTCTGTTGCTTGTGAAGCTCGCACACAAGAATTTCACTCACATGTGCTGTACCAATGTACCTGCACATGTGATGTGACAATAAAAGTGATTTGATTTGATTTGATTTGAGAGTCGGAGCAGTCTGCCATTAGCTAGCCAATGTTGGGAAATTACTGTTTTGTGTGTTGTGTATATATTATGTGTTGTGAAAAATATGAAAAACAAATTTGCTCAGTAAAAGAAATACAATATTGTATGGAACATTACAAAATACACTAAAGAAAGAGCTCAGTAAACCAAAGTCAAAATATGATACAATAAGGAGCTTAAATCTAAAGTTACTGCTGGTGCTATGAGAGGTTAAAGATTTCCTGTATTTTTCCAGTGGCACTCAACTGTGTTCAAGTGCTCAGCTACATGAGCATGCATCAGAGTACGTAAAGGATTTAGATGAATTCAATTCAATTCAATTCAATTTTATTTATATAGTGCCAAATCACAACAAAAGTTGCCTCAAGGCGCTTCATAGATACAGAGAAAAACCCAACAATCATATGACCCCCTATGAGCAAGCACTTTGGCGACAGTGGGAAGGAAAAACTCCCTTTTAACAGGAAGAAACCTCCGGCAGAACCAGGCTCAGGGAGGGGCGGCCAGAGATTAATAACAGATATGATTCAATGCAGAGAGGTCTATTAACACATAGTGAGTGAGAAAGGTGACTGTAAAGGAAAATTTTAAAAAACATCTATTTAAAACAATCTATTTAAAATAAGAGCAAGCTTTTCACTATAGATACCTAAATAATATCCTGCATGAACTCTACCCAGATTTCATATAATAACTTCTATAAGTTCTAGAAAAAGGCACGTCTTTACCAGTTAGTTGTAATCTGCAGTGGACTGTTTTAGTCAGTAAACTCTCGATGGATAATAACTGACACCTATTCATACTTACAGCATGAAGGTGCAAGCATCTTCCATCTTTTGCTTTCTTGAAAGCATGTCATATAAACTCCAAATGGGATTATGTGCATGCTCATATGACTGACTGATGTGAGTATTTGCTACATATGTGAGATATTTTTTTCATCACTGATTCATTACTTTGGGAAAACAAAGCAGCTCCATGAAACTAATCTTTGGCTTTAATGCTGGGTGAGGGAATGAGGTTTGAGGCTAAAATGTAAGAAAGTCATGAACTGATTAAAGCAGAACTACAGCTTTATTAAGGCTAGAGATTTCATTGGCCACTGCACACTGTTCTGTATTCAATGTTAAGCTGTTAAGCAACAATGATGCATTGTGGGTAATGTGACAAAACCAGTTGTGTCATGCAGAAAAGTGAGACGGCTGCAAGGAGTTTTTGTAATACTGCCTACTGGAGCAGTGTTATACTCTAGCTACAGTCATATGAATAAATTGAATGGATATCATTGACTTTCCCAACATACCTGTACAAGTAAAAGCTTGTTTTTCTTTGAAATACTTTATATATATAACCCAACAAGAATAATTTCATCAAGAGCAGTGTTGGTCAAGTTACTTGAAAAAAGTAATCAGTAACTAATTACTGATTACTTCCCCAAAAAAGTAATCCCGTTACTTTACTGATTACTTATTTTCAAAAGTAATTAATTACTTAGTTACTTAGTTACTTTTTAAAAACACGATTTACAACCTGAATAGGTGATAAAGCGATAGATCTTTCAGCCCAATTCTACTTTTTCTGCATAATCCATCATACAAAATGTAATCAAATGGAAAAGTCTCTTTTTTAACTTGTTTTATCAGTTTTAATCTTTTAACTTTATGCATCAAGCAAAAATTAAACTTATAGCAACATTCTCTGACTTGAATAAATTAGTTTAACATTTAAACCTATTTTCTGCACATTCCAGCACATAAAATAAAATATTTTTTGTGTTTACACTCACTCTTTCAAATAGATGCAAGTAAAACACAGCAGAAAATAAATAAAGTCAAAGACTCAGCGGTCCTGTTGCTCTATTTTCACCTGTAAAGCAGGACTGCGGTAGGCGGAGGTTTACCCTGGTGCAGGTGTGCCGCGGTCAGTTGAAGAATCCGCGAGTTTCTCTGTGAATTTCCCATTACGTCGTAGCGCACTCGGTGCTTGCTTGGAAGTTTAGGGGTTTTTTTCGCTGTAAAAAGAAGTTTTCTTCCCACGCACGATGGACGCTAATGTTTTTGTCACTTTTTATGGAATCAAACTCAAAGTAAGGTCAGTACTTCCACGCTTTAAACGCTGCACGCTCATACTCTCTCCCACAATCGATATGTGATCCATTGTTGATCTGCACACAGCTGTTGTCACGAACGGCGCACTCGCTTACGTCACTGTCGTGAAACATTCTCGCAAAAAAATCACGGTTTTAGTAACGCAGTAACGCAGCGTTCCTATGGGAAAGTAACGGTAATCTAATTACCGTTTTTGCAATAGTAATCCCTTACTTTACTCGTTACTTGAAAAAAGTAATCAGATTACAGTAACACGTTAACGCGTTACTGCCCATCTCTGATCAAGAGTGGACTAAGCTATCCTGCAACTGTCTACCATCTACAAATAGACAGTTGCAGGATAGCTTAGTCCACTCTTACATCATATCAGTCACACAATTCTAGAGAACAGTCAACAACTTCCTGTTAAAGTTTTTGGTTTTCAGAGAAACAGCCCATGCATCTTTCTGAACAGTTTCCCACCTGTGAATGCCAGCAACCTCCTGCAACCATTTACCAACCAGTCAGGAAATATATTCTATAGACTAATAAAGGATAGAGGGTCGCTGACTGGTCTCTAGGCCTGTGTAACTGAGGCCTGCCATGACTGGACCAAAGAGTATGAATATTTTCTAACAGCTGATGGGTTTGATCTTTATTTAGTATTAGTAGAATCTATAAGTTTTTACTGATTGAATAATTACTTAGAAACCTGCAGACATATTACTATAAAAGAATGTGCGGGGGCAGCTGAAGGCACGATAACTGGCGCCTGGTATCGGTCACGGCCACCTCCTAAAGCTCAGTCCTGCAAAGCAAGTAGCTTCTCCTCATCGGTTTTAACTGATCAGATAGATGCAAATTCTCATATAAAAATCTGTGAATTGAGGTTATTCTCTTCTGGGAAGATTGACTCCAGCTAACTCTTTTACAGCCTATCAAATTTCTAAACAGAAGAGATCCATGTACATGATAATTTTTAATTGTTCAGTGCTTTAATAAATAATAATCATAATAAAGTGTTTTAACTGGTGATTCCTCAAGGTGGATAAACAAACACGTTAGCATAACAGGTGGTTACCTGGGAGTCATTAACCAGTCTTGAGACTTAGTTACTATTTTAGCAATCAATTTCACAGTGACTGTCAAACAACCAGCTGCAACCAGCTGTGGAATAAAATTTTTTCCCATGCAACCATTGGTTGCTAAAAGTGACTAGAGTATCTTCTTTTTGACATCCTAAACAAATATTTGTACGCTTTCCCCTTATCTAGCTCATTTAGGTTTGTTAAGCTTTTTTGTGCATTGGGCCAGTGTTGAATATATTAGCATGTCATTTCATGCCACATTTCTATTGGTTAGTGGTTAGATTTGTATTGTGGAAGCATCATTCATGGTCATTCTATGTAAGATCCATTACCTAAAATGCCACATTTTCCATAGAGGATACATATTTCTACACTTATCAGTGTTACACTGTATCATTTACTTAACAAAAAATGTCTCAAAATGAAGGAGCAAAAGAAGGTACTTCCCATCACTCAACAGTGTGTATTATGGCCTTCAGCAGCAAAATAACTTTGTTAGTTCCTCATGTTCTTGTAGAAGACTTTTGGGTCACTCTTCTTTAAAATGCTGTTCATTAAAGTTTGAAGGCATTTGTTTATCCACATCTCTCCTAAGACCCTCCTACAGCATGTGAATCCGGTTGAGGTCTGGACAGTTTCTGGATAATTACGACACCTTGGGATCATTTTGCTATTGCATGATAGAATTTCAGCCAAGCTTTAGATGGCCTCAAATTTGACTCTAGATTACTTTGGTACAGTATACATAGGAGTTCTTGGTCTACTTTATGACTGTACAGGTCCTGTGACTGCAAAACAGACATTCCACCACCATGTTTTACAGACAGTATGGGATGTTTGTTTTTCTCCAAACATCTCAGCTATCCAGACAAAATTTTTACAGAGGTCTTGTGATTTATCAACTTTAGAAACTTAAATCCTCCTTTCTCCTGGCGAGCCTTCCGTTACTTGCTCAGGCTTTCTTCTGATTGTACTGTCACGAACTCAAACATTTATCATGCTAACTGAGGAAAGTACAGTCTTGAACTTTCGTATTATCTGCACTCTGCATGGTCTGACCTTGGGAAGAATTTGCTGAGACAAAAACTTCTAGGAAGATTGAATGTTCTTGAATGTTTTTTGGTTGCGCTGTACTTTCTTTTTAACATGACAGCAACGACAGAAAAAAAAATCACTCATTTTACTTTAGAATTTACTTTTTTAGAAAATACCAGAGGAATGTAGATATTCTTACAGCAACATAGCTATTTAAACAAAGGCACTATATTTCACACATGGTGTCAGAAAATAAGACTTATATAAATCAGTAAGAAAGATGTACCACGGAGGTTTCCTACTGCACATCTGACCTGTTTGTAGTTATAATTTCGCAGAATAATTCCACCAGTGTTTATTTTTAGACCAGTGCTTTAGTTCCCACACACACCCAGCACATTTTTTTACTGTGATTGTTTAATGAAGTCAGCGAATGAAGTTGAATGAAGTTGTGTTGTTTCTTTACTTACTGAGGTAAATCCTTGGAACCAGATGCTGTTAGGAATTCTAAATTGAAACCCTGCCTTGATGGGGCTTAACAAGATGACTCATATAGCAGCCTCAGGAAAGTTTTAAATACCTACATTAGGAGTACACCAGAACTTATAACACAAACAAAAAATGGTCACATAAGACAGGAGGAGTCCACAAAGGTTCTCCACCTCTTTAGAAATAATAAGGATTGTTTCACAAGGTCTCTCATTTTTATTGCATATTCCCCAAAAGAGTAATCTCTGAAACTCTGCTGTCTAACACAATCAATAGATTTGATTGGTGGTCTTGAAGAAGTATTTCTCTGGCATCTGTCTTACTATGTGTCTGCAGCCATGAAAGTCAGAAAGCAGAGCAGTAGGCAAAAGTGTCCAAAATACCTCATCTGAGAGAAGGGATTTTGCCTGATGAACTGTCGTGAAAAAGTCTATCAGTGTTACCACTAGTAATGTCAAAGTATTAATATCTATATCCTTTATTTATTCAGGTAGGTCTCACTGAGATTAATAATTTGTGAAGACAGTTATGGCCTAGTGGGCTTTGAGATCTACAACTTAATATACTAAAAAGCTTTGTGTAAAGCTTTTCAAAATATAATTACAAAGTTGTTTACAGAATAATAAAATAGAGCTCCAAGAAGGATACAATGGTTATAACAGCAACAAATATTGAAATTATATAACAGTTCACTGACCATGAGATCCCTCAGGTCAGGTGTGAGGTGTAGACGAAGCTAAGAATATTTCATAGAGGCTGCAAGGTAACTGAATATAGACAGCTCCTGTATTGTTATCAGTAAGACTTGCCTGCAACTTCATTACCTGAAAAGGGCAAATTATGTGCCAATTATTTTATTCCCACTTTCGTGACCACTTATTCTTGAAGTTGTGGGAGAGTCTGAAAGGCATCACATGTAACGCAATGTGATAGGTGGAGTACACACTGGGCAGGTTGCCAGTTAGTGACAAGGCCATAATAGAGAGACAGAGACGCACACTCGAATCTGCACATATGGGCAATTTAGAAAGGGCAGTTAACCTAACGTCTTGATGCAAGCTCATTGTGTTATCAGGACATTGCCACACAGAACTAACACCTTCCCAACAGACACAGCAGCCACGGAAGAGAAAATGCAGTGTTGGTGTTAAGTGCCAAGAAAATTGCTGCGAATTATACATTGGTGAAACTAGCTAAGCGAATGGCACAACAAAAAAGTGTCACCTTGTGCTACTTTCATATGCAGAGGGATTTTGGTCAACTCAATGACTGCGAGGTGATGCCCAGGTCCAAATCATTACTTCTCCACCACTGTGCTGACAGTTGGCATGGTGTTTGGCTTTCTCCAAATGTGGTGCTGTGTATTATGACCAAACATCTTCAATTTGGTCTCATCTGTAAAAAAAAAAGATTACAAGTCTTGTGGTTTTACCAAATGTTGCTTTACAAACCTAAGCAGTGCTGCCATGTTTATCAGAGAAGCTTTCTCATGACAACCCTCCCAAACGAGCTGTGCTTGTTCAGTGTTTTTCCTTCTTGTGCTGTCATTAATTTTAACATTTGAACATTCAATCCTTATCTGTTGGGGACTTAAATGTAGTTTAATACTAGTAATATTAGAAAAAACAAAAACATCAGCGCCTTTGTTCTTGCCATGTGAATGGGCCAACTCTTTTTAAAAAATAACTGTAAGAAATACTTGATTAAAACAAAACAAAACTTAAATACATATGTCTGAAGTCATAGTTAATGATTCTTGATCATGTGAAGGATAAACTAAAGCTAAATTCTTAAATGTTTATCAATCTCCCCTCAGCAGGCTTTTTGATACATAATGTATATATATATATATATAGTAAATGTATGTATACAGGACGTCTTTGTCTTTTGCTTAGACTGTGGGTGTTTTTCTGGTGCAACATATTTAGTTGAACTTACTACATTTTAACCAGATATCAGTCAAAATTCCAATATTGGTTACTTTCTATAAATGTAGAAGACAGATTTTTTTTATTTCTTTTCTGTGCGTGTTGGATGAGGTCACGATGAAGAGAGTTACAGAAAGAATAATAAAACTTTTCACAGCTTTGTTTCTTGCACTTCTAGGTAGCATGCAAAGGGTTTTCGGTGTTGAGTGGCATCACACAACAAGGCAGACCGGTGCAACCAATACGTTTTTGGCACTCGGGACGTGAAACAGGTGGCTTGTATGAGTCATTTGGACAGATTTCAGAAAAGGATCGTATATTATTCCCATTACTGGAAAAGGCTGTTTTGCATCCACTGTATTAGCAGTGTTGCTCAGAATTCTGCTGTGAGGCTTCTTTTAAATACGCACATGTCACACTCCAGCTGCACTGGCTCTCCTTTAAATTCAGACTCCACTTTTGGAATTGGATTTTGGCCTTTAGAGTGCTGCATGGTCATCAGGACCCTACTGGCTATGCATCACACCGAAGGAGACAAACCTCCTGCAACACTGGCACTCTCTCCCTCTGAGCAAAAAACTCATCTTTATGAACTTGCTTTAGTTTTTACATTCTAGCAGTTTGTTTTGAAGCACTTTGTAATGTTTCTTGAAAGGTGCTTGGGAGAGTGTGTTCAGGGTGTGGTGTCAGGAAAGGGAGGCTGACTCACACACCTGACCGCCATCAAAACTGAGGTACAATAACCTCAGTTTTATCTGAATTAAGGAGCAGAAAGTTAGCG
>NW_024584233.1:0-8843 GCF_018398535.1 Haplochromis burtoni
GTGAATTTCAGCTTCTTCCCTCAGGACGGAGGTTTCTATTTCCGAGATGCAGGACAAAGCGTTATAAAAATAGCTTTGTCCCCGTTGCTGTCACTGAATTAAATAAGAACTGTTTTTGATTCGAAATATTAAAATTACTATATATGTGCCACAGTGAGCTTTATATATTTACAAGGTATGTGTGTTTTTAAAGGGATGCCAAATGCTGTCATTTTTCTGTAAAGCAAATTTACCTTGCCTTCGGGTATAAATAAAGTTACCTTGACCTTGACCTTATAGAATGAGTAGTTAAATAACTTTCAGCGGTGTCATTAGACATGTTCATGTTTAAAGATGTATAGAATGTAACAGAGAGGACAATGTTTTGTACAAATGAGAATGGTTTACTGGTGTCTTTCAAAATACACCATACTCAAAAACAGGTTGTATTTTGCATATAATAACAGGATAAAATAACAGTTATTTCTAAAATGTTATACAAACCTCTTTACAATGTAATCAATCTCTGTAATTGACAACTTTTCTTCTAAACCCATTAGGAACATAAAGGTTCACATTCTTGTTTCTATTAAGATTTCTGCAAACATCTGAAATACTTTAATATAGAACATGCTTAATCGGTTGGAATATAGTATTTGTAATGGTGTTGTACTTATGTTTGTATATACAGTAGACAGCACTCAGCAATCTTCCAGTTTGTAGAACTGTTACTGTATGCTATATTGGAAATATTTGTTACTCTTCCTGTAGTAAAAAAGTATTAGAATGTTAAAATTAGTAATTTATTTTGGCACTAACCAGAAACACAGTAACAATGTGTGCAGCAGGAACAGATGCACTTCTATGTTTAGTGTACGGATTCCTACCAGGTGAAGCACTGAAAATATTATTTAAATATGTATATGTATTTTCAACTGGTGTTGTTTTGTGGTCTCATTCCCCAAGCAATTTGTTGCCTTATTTTGTCCCCAACACTCACTGCTGCTTCTTCAAAGTCAGCGTGCTAAGTGCTGTCTACTACAGGTAACTCCACTTCAAAAAACCTGAACATTCCCTTTAGCTTACTATTTTAATTGGGGGGAGAAACTAAGAAAGCACTTACAGACCAGATGAAAAAAAGGCTGCACATGAAAAAGGCACAATGGGCTACACTGTTAAGAGAACTTAACCACCCAGTCTATTGAACAGTCACATTCATTCCTTCATGTTACTGTTAACTACACCCGTGTTTCTATGAACTGTTAGGGTGGAAAACCTAAAACGTGTAGGGCAGAGTGCCTTGAGGACCATGGTTGGGTAACACTGACCTACACCACATCCATCACCCACATAGAACTTGTGAGAATGCTGTTAAATTCACTGCGAAAGTCTGGATAGCTGTGATAACCAAGGGGCAGCTTTAGTACACATCCACATGTGTGGGATTGTGGTCTGTGGAGGAAATCTGTAGTTTCTATGAACTCAATTAGTATGGCTTTAGCCAACAGATTGGATCCTGTACAGAACCGCAGGAAAATCTGAAGATAATTGAAATCAATTTCTCCAATGTACCTTTTCAGGTAACGAGAAACTGTTGACTGGGTAGCGGTCATCTCCTCTGGAAAGATTAGAAGCTCCTTCACTGTTTTTACAGTTGTTGTTTTTTCTGCAATGAAATGATGCAGTCCTTCTGGTGGGAGTAAACCAGCTACAGAACCCACAACGGGACGCCAGCACTTGATTACAAACATTGGGGCCTGAATAAGTACTTTGTGTCCTATCTGTGCCAAAACAGGGAGCAGTATGTCCTTGGTAGGAACCTGCTTGCACTCATGTGCATCAAGTACTTCCAGCAATTCATCTGTATTCACTGAATTGAAGTCATCCAAAGCCTTCAGGAGAACAGATCGCTCTTCTTGTGAGACGCACAAAAGAAAGGAATCTTTTAAACTACTGGTTGTCGAGCCGTACAATATCTCCTCCAGAAAGGGTATTGCAAGCTTCACTGGGAAGTAACCAGCTTGTTTCCATCCTACAACAAACACTCTAGCTATAGCCTGCCATTCTTCACACTGAAAGTCATGCCGGATGAATGGGACTTTCACCTCAACTCCCAATGTGCAGCTGTCATAGAAATCCATCCAAAATTATGTCAGGCAGTCTCGCAAAACACCACTTCCTTCCCCCTGTTCAAGCTCTCCATTTGGTAACAACATTTTGATATTGACCTCAGATGAAATTCAATTCAATTCAATTTTATTTATATAGCGCCAAATCACAGCAGAAGTCGCCTCAAGGCGCTTCATAGATACAGAGAAAAACCCAACAATCATATGACCCCCTATGAGCAAGCACTTTGGTGACAGTGGGAAGGAAAAACTCCCTTTTAACAGGAAGAAACCTCCGGCAGAACCAGGCTCAGGGAGGGGCGGGGCCATCTGCTGCGACCGGTTGGGGTGAGAGAAGGAAGACAGGATAAAGACATGCTGTGGAAGAGAGACAGAGGTTAATAACAGATATGATTCAATGCAGGGAGATCTATTAACACATAGTGAGTTAGAAGGGTGACTGGAAAGGAAACACTCAATGCATCATGGGAATCCCCCGGCAGCCTACGTCTATTGCAGCATAACTAAGGGAGGATTCAGGGTCACCTGGTCCAGCCCTAACTATATGCTTTAGCAAAAAGGAAAGTTCACAAGCTATGGGATGTGGTATAGGGAAATTTATTAGCAACAAAAACAAAAACATAGTATCCATGGTGTAAATTGCAGCATAATTGTTTTTTCATTGGATCTTAATAACTTAAGTTCTTAACAATAATAATAATAATAATAATAATAATAAAATTCATTTAATATAAGGCAAAGACCCTACAATAATACAAATAAGGAAACTAAGTGCAAGTAATTATATTTGTACTGAGAAAGGAATTCTGAGTTTATTCACAAAGGAAAAACTGAAGCAGAGTGATGAAGGAGTACATCACACAATATGCCATTATTATACACTTCAAACTTACAAAGTTATTTCCGTCGATGCAAGTAGAAGCGTTGCAGTCTCCTGGCTTTTGTCCTGGCATCAATAGGCCATATTTCTATGACTTTTGCCCTGATGAGTCTGTAGGAGCTGGCGCAATAGGTGGGTGTTTTGCAATAATGAATCAGAGGGAAAACAGTTTGAGGGTCTGTGGAGGCAAAATATAATTCATACTCAAGGCATTTGTGTGCACTTATGTGTAACAACTGTATGTTAAACTAATTGTTAAATGGCCTCTTAGCCAGATCACTCTTGAAAAACAGAACTTCAATCTTAATAGACCTTTACCTGGATGTTACTATTATTCATATTATTTTTAATTATAGAAACTTTGTGAGATTAACCCTAATCAGACTAACATAATATCATTAACATTAAATTTTAATGTAGATGTAATATGGTGTAAAATATATACTATAAATACATATAGAATGTATTTTGTGAATTAAAGGTAAAGTTGTATCTATTCTTATCAGTTTAATTAGGTGCTTTCAATATAAAAAAAATAACAATAAAACTCAGAGGTGTGTACCATTCTGGGATTGCTGCTTCTTCATGTGTCCATCAGGTGACTTCTTTATGGCATCAGGGACTGATTTCAGCAGAATGCTTGAAGACTGAGCCTGATTATTGTTTCTTTCATCGTTAGTCTTTCTTTCTTCTTGCTGTCTCCTGTTCTGCACCTCTTGTCCCGCAGATTCTTTTTTCATTTTCCCCTGTCCCATGTTGGCTCCGTCAACAGTTGTGCTTGTGTCTTTTCCACCGTTTGTCTCTTTGTCTTCTTGGCTATGTTCCTCTGCCATCTCGGTGACCTTTACCTCCAGGTCTACAACTGATATACCCAAACAAAACTGTGTTTCATTTAATTCAGACGGCTTGACACTGACAGATATTCCGTTCAATTTCATTACAATCCAATAAGCATTTCATCTTCACTTACCTTTTTCAATTCAATTCATTTTTTATATAGTGCCAAATCACAACAACAGTAGATCCTACATTCACTATGTACCTACACAATAATCTGCATCTAATTTTTAGTAGTAGCAAAACCTATTTGAACATTCCTGTAGGAATGGATCTAGAAGACATATTTATGGTTTAGAGAAATATATTATTTATGTTAATTTAGAAAGATCAATTGGGATCGCTGTGAAAACAGAATACACTTCAACAACAGCTAAATTCAGTTGCTACTCATTGTCCACCTCGTACTCGGTTTCTATCTGATTTCTCAGACAATTTGCCGATTTATTGCTCTGTTCTAAAAAATAAAAAATTATTGTAAGTGATTTTAACATCCATCTAGATGCTAAAAACAACAGCCCTAACCTTGGATTTAATGATTCTATTGTTATAATCATTTAGCTTGTTTCAAAATGCGAACCCACCACTCATCACGAACTCCAGACCTTATTCTGATATACAGCATAGAAAATAAAGATTTAACTATATACTGTATTAAGTGAAAATCTTTTTGTGTGATTTTTTCTTAATAATATTTACAATAATTGATTATATAACAGTGGGGAATACATTTCATTACAGTAGCAGTCTTTCTGAAAGTCCTGTAGCAAAAAATAAGGATGGAATTTCTCCACTGTTAGCTTCCTTTAATATCATGTACACAATGCAGACCAGCTAACTAAACACTTACTCCCTCAGTGGTTGTTTATTTGAATCAGAAATCAGATACAGAAATTGTGTTGCTGAGTTTTGTGACACGATGTAGTTAGTTGTTGTTAGGACAAGAATAATGTTGGAGTTGGATTAAAGTGAGAGCTCTCGTCTGTGTTTACCTCCACATTGGTGACCCCTGACTTGAACATCTTACGAGATGAAGATGATGCCCGCTCCACTCTGGATGCATCAGCAACCGCTGGCCCTTCACCTCCTGCTGCAGCTGTGTTTGCTGTGGCGCTTAAGCTGCCGGACTTTTGGCTCCACGATCCCCCGTCGTGGTTCGTGCACGTGGAGGCTCAGTTTGCCCTTCGCGGCATCTTGACTGACGATACAAAGTATCACCATGTATCACCATCGCTCGCTCAACCATCGTGCGATGACCCTCCTCTGGGACCCACCCACCCTTAAAGAGATCCTTCTTCGGCGCTACGCCCTCTCCAACGTGGAGCGAGCCGAAAAGCTGGAGAAAGGGCCTCGTGCTGGAGGGCAGGTCCATACGGGAGGGAGGTCCTCACCTGCTTTGTGACGTTTCCACCGGCTGCTCACACCCAGTGGATCCCCTTTCATGGTGTCGTTGTGTTTTCAACTCAATACATGCCCTCTCTCCTCCAGGCGTCCGGGCCTCGTTTAAGCTGGTGAGTGCCACGTTCATTTGGCCGGGCCTTCGCAAATCGGTGAAGGACTGGACAGTGGCGTGTGCTCCATGCCAACATGCAAAGATCGATAGACACACACACAGGAGCCCCTCGAACCCTTCTGTGTCCCTGGTAGGCATTTTGATCTTGTTGGCCCTTTGCCGCAGTCACAAGATTTCACACACCTTTTGATTGTGACGGCCTAGGCTGTCAGGCCGTCAAACCACGGCTTACCACCCGCAAGCCAACGGGATGTGCGAGCGGTTTCACCATTAACTCAAGGCCGCGCTCTGGAGGGCTCCACCCATTGTACAGGAAGTGTGTTGCTGAGTTTTGTGGCACAGTGTAGTCAGTTGTTGTCAGGTCAAAAATAAAGTTGGAGTGAGAAGTGAGAGCTCTCGTGTAGTCTCTGTTTAGCTCCACACTGTAATTGTTACCTTCAATGTGCATATGACCTCTTTCTTGCATTTGGATATAATCTCTTAAATTATAGACATCTTGTCTGACAGGGATTCAAAAGAGAATATTTGTACCAAATTGACTTCTCTTTATATGCTCCCTATAATCCAGAATCAAATTTAAAATCCATCTCCTCACATACAGGGCCTTGAATAAACAGGCCCCTTTTTCTCTTAAAGACCCCATAGTCCCATATCAACTTGACAGAGGTCTTTGCTCTGAAACGGCAGGATTTAAAATTAGAATGGGAAATTCGGCTTAAAACCGTCCTTTTTGATAAAGCTGAATCAGGTGACCTAAATTCTCTCTAGTTAGGCTGTAAGGTTCAGGCTGCTAGAGGTTTTCCCACTGTTGCCAAGTGGACTCATCAGATTGTTGTGTTTTTCTCCCGAATATTGTAGGGTTTTTATCCTACAACATAAAGTGTCTTGAGGTGGCACTTGTTGGAATTTGGTTCTATACAAATAAAACTGAATTAAAGTTCAAGGAGTATTTGGCTCAACAGAGTTAACTGACTGTCTAAATTGCTGCCAAAAAAACAGGGGTTGTTCCTGTTTTCCTCAATATGAGACAAATAGTAAGATGTCCTAGCCTGGAAAAGTATTTTTACAGGCCAAACAAAGAGTGCAACACAATTTCCTCTCTAGCTTATGAATCATCTCTTTTAAGGTCCATATTTTTGAGCTATAGGGAGTCAAGCATCTCTGGTTTGTTACCTTCCTTTTAAGAGGAGCCCCAATATCCAAGCTTGTATGCAGTGAGCATATAACACTATTAACAAGATCATCAACCTTTTCGGGAGTAAAGTTAAAAGTAGCTGCTCTGCATTGTGCATGCTTTTGAAGTGGAGGAAAAATCATTCTCCTGAATTAAATGCACAAGGTATATAACATTAATGTTCACACACAGCCTCTTCTAATTAAAACCACAGTGTCTAAAACCCTATGAATGACAGTACATTGAACATCCTGTGCTTGGATGGTGGGAAGAAGACAGCCTAACCTGCAGTTCATAAATTTGAATTAGAAAATCTGGATTTCAAGGCAAAAATGGAAGTGTATTCTAAAGGTCAGTTATATTGTGTTCCAGCTACCTTTTCCTGCTTGGTCCCTCCATGTCTCCCTGTTTTGATGAATTTTTTGATTCCATGTACCCCTGAAACCTTTGAAGTCCACTGTGGTCAGAGAGCAGCTGCCTTCTGAGTGTGTACTCTTCATGCTGGACTGCTTTCCGTCACTTCCAGTACTGTTGAAACTATGACAGGACACAAGTATAATGTTAAATATAGTTAAACATAGTGAGTAGTTGTTAGTTACTGCAGTTAATGGTAAAAATTAGCCAACAGTAAACTTAAAGGACGGAGTCTAGGGAGCTTGAAAAGAAAAGCGTCTGGACTTCTTTAAGTTTCCTCGAAAACATTTCATCTCTCATTGGAGATTCAGATGGACAGCCAAGTCTTGTCCCGTTTAAAGGAAAAAGGTCAGTCTTTTGAGGATGCCAATGTTCACATTTTAGACCGAGAAGACAGTAGGTTTTAAAGAGGAGTGAAAGAAGCCCTCTATGTCCACTGTGAATGACCATCTTTGAACAGGTGGCTTACGACGCCGTCTTGCCTACATAGACAAAAAATAATAAGTAATGCATTTTAGTAAACGGTAAATTTAACTGTAACTCTATCTATCTAGATATATATGGAGCGATATAGATATATATTAGGGGTGCAACGACACTCGTATCGATATTGAACCGTTCGATACAGTGCTTTCGGTTCGGTACGCGTATGTATCAAACAATACAAAATTTTTAATTTATTTTATCAACTTTTCTTCTGACGATGCTGTCTGTGTTGAGAGCTCAGTGGATCTGCATTCGACTTATCCGCCTAGGCTGCACTGTCGAGCGCAGATCCACTGAGCGCAGCACAAGCTAGCGAGACAGAAGCTAAGCTCGTTGCAACATGCCAAATTGAACCTCCCCCACCCTCAATCAGATCTGGCCTTTGGAACTATTTTGGTCTTCATGTGACGCATGACCCTAAGGGTAAGCGCGTCATGAACAAAAGTAAAACAGTATGTTGGATGTGCCACGCAATGCTCAATTGGTGGGAACTAGTACGTTAGCGCAGTTTGCTCGCACGTGTTGACGCCGTCCAGCCCCATGCACGGGGCGATCCGCGGTAGCTCGTTAACGGAGATTTGCCGTGTTGTGGCGTTGATGTCATTTCAACGAGATTAACGCTGACAGCACTAGTGGGAACACAACGAATATGACTGCACATTTACGCCAATATCATCCTAGTGCAAAGACAAGTGGAAGCAGACAAAAACAACAAGCATGCATGCTACAAACTTTACCCGAGTCATTTAGACAGCTGTTAGCACATGATTCTCCTTATGGGGACCTGATATGTTTAATATGCTGCTGAGAATATAGCCCAGAAGAAGCGTATAGTAGAGCTTTTATTTTGGAAAGAGACATTTCTCTGTAATAAACTCTCTTTTTCCAAAGAAGAGTGATTTCTCGATCAGATAGATTTATTTTTTTATTACTTTGTTGTTTCAGCAACATTAAATTTAAAAACTGTACTTTTGAGTTAAAAGCTATTATATTGAAAAAGATTACATGTAAGAGCCCCAAGCGCTACAGGGGTGGCTGTAGCTTAGGAGGTAGAGTAGGTGCTCTACTACTTGGAAGGTTGTTGGTTCAGTCCCTGGGTTCTGGAGTTTGCAAATATCCTTGTGCATCCAACGCATCCAATATCCAACGCATCCATCGGAGTGTGAACATTAGATAGCAAGCATAGAAGAAGTGAATAAGGCAAGTTGTATTAAGCACTTTAAGTGCTCAGAGTCAAATGGTACTATATATTAATCAGTCTCTTTGTTAATACAACATTGAGAGACAAATGTTCTCAATTTAAAAAAATGTTTATTGACCTAATCGGACCATCTCTCCCAGTTCCTCACACCTCGGTATTCACCACTCATCCAACGTGTGAAACCTGCTGTGAGGACAATTAAAGTGTGGCCAGAGGGGACAGACGCAGTG
>NW_024584233.1:11088-20334 GCF_018398535.1 Haplochromis burtoni
ATATCACTAAAGCACTTCTGGATGGATGCAAACTGCATTTCGTTGCCCTGTACCTGTGCATGTGCAATGACAATAAAGTTGAATTCTAATTCTAATTCTAATTCTAATGTAAAAGCTAAACAGAAATGTTTTTAGGTGGTAGAACTGTATTTTAAGTTAACCAGTTCTACTTTTTGCTCTTGCATTTCAAAAAGAGGCTTTGTGGGCATTGTGGTATTGTGGGGGTTGATGCCTATACTTGAATTGGCATCAACCCCCACAATGGCATTTCACACTAATGTCTACTTTAGGGGATTCTGGATGAAGACAAGTCCGGTAGCACAGGTGCCTTATAAGTTTGTATTACTCTTCATTTTTCTCTGGCCTATAGCCCGACAATACTTTTAGTTCAGAGTAGTTGTACTGGTTTTTATATAGAGTACACACAGCAACTGAGACAGATTCACACACATTAACAAATAATGAGACTGCACTGAAAGTGAGAATTTTGTGTGGATCACCTGTACTGTCTGAAGACAGGCAATTCAGAGCGAGAGGTCTCCTCGATGAGTGGTGTCACAATATTTTCGATCATTTCTGTCAACACAGTGAATGTTGGCTCCACAATGAAATCAATGAATCCTACAAAAACAGACATTCATAATTGGCACAGTTTTTTTTAAATTCTCCCACTTAATTCAAGAAACAAATGTTTATTAGAGCCTTCTATATTACACACAAAAATTGACATTTATAGTTAGTTTCATCATGTGAATAATCACATGGAAGGAGGAAGCAGAATCATAGATTCATCACATTTTCAAAACTATGAAGTTAGGGACAAGAATTCCTGATCAAGTACCAATTATTAGCAGCCCCTAAGAGAACGACAAATTGATCATGTATAATTACAACCTGTAATGCAAACTTTAAATGGTAAATGGCCTGTATTTGTCTATCGCTTTACTTAGTCCCTAGTGTAAAGACCCTAAGTACCACAAAGTGCTTTACACTACATTCAGCCATTCACCCATTTATTCACATTCACGAACCGGCAACCTTCTGATTACAAGCCACGATCTCAAGGTCACAAACCTAGCGAACTGGCCCATGCAACACTTGATTTGAGGTCTTGGCTTGCCTCATATGTGACATGTC
This sequence comes from Haplochromis burtoni, assembly GCF_018398535.1. Classification (NCBI taxonomy): domain Eukaryota; kingdom Metazoa; phylum Chordata; class Actinopteri; order Cichliformes; family Cichlidae; genus Haplochromis; species Haplochromis burtoni. Next base: position 12,226 of record NW_024584233.1, read on the forward strand.
TAAAATAAATGCACCATAACCAATGTTCCCTCTAAACTGCGCGCCTGTGCAATCTGTGCTCACTGCTCGCACGGTCTCTGCGCACAGAAAATCTGCGTTGTGCACAAAAATAAAAATCTAACCTGAATTAAAATTAAAATAAATACATTAACAATTCATTCTGTTTTGCAGTGGAAGTCAGTAAGTGACCAGCGACTGGCTGCTCCAGCCAATGATGCGATTCACATTCATATATACGCAGCAAATCAATATAGTTGACAGGCTATGACAGTGTCCTTATGTGCCGACACTGGCGTTTTAGCTAGCAAAGCGTTGTGGCTGATGTGGAGTGAAGCCACGTTAATGATAACGTGTACAACCATTGGAGATGTGAGTAGGACAGACGGAACAATTGACGGAAAACATGTGGACTTTTTACCAGTTTATAAATTGTGTTGATCGGCCACGTAAAAACAGAGTTATGATAAAAAAATATCTGCAATGTCTGTTTTTTTCTGAATACTATATTTACTTTATTTACTTATATATTTTATATTTACATAGTTTACATTTACTGCGGGAATTTATATATAGTTTATATTTAATGCGGGAAGAAACGGTAAAAACAGCGTTTTATAAGGAAAGCGCTCAAAAGCGCTCTCCGCCTATGAGCAAAAACAAAACCAAAAAACCCCACACCCTTTCCTATTAGTGGAAAATGTACCATGTCAACCAACAGAGATACTGCCCATCTCTGTTGGTTGACTGTAATCTCTGTAATCCAATTAAAGTAAGGGATTACTATTGCAAAAAAGGTAATTCGATTACGGTTACTTTCCCGTAAGCACGCTGCGTTACTGCGTTACTAAAACTGTGATTTTTTTGCGAGAGTGTCTCATGACAATGACGTAAGCGAGTGCAACGTTCGTGGCAACAGCTGTGGCAACAATGGATAATATATCGAGTGCGGGGGAGAGTATGAGCTTTTTTCAAGTAACGTGACCAACACTGTCGACCAATCAAAAAATGATATGGCAACATGGCATTTAGTTGTTTAGGAAGGGGGGGAAGTTTTAGGAGTTATGGCGGTGTTTTGAGATGTGAGAGATTTGCGACGTTTACTCATAATACAAGTCAGAGCTTTATAAAAAAAAAAAAAGAAAAAAGAAAATTGTGTTTTCAAAATTGGAGTTCAAGTTAATTTTACCAATAGTGTTAACATACTACACAGGTCATGAAGAAGACTTTTTAAAATTTTCATAAGTGGGCTAAAGTACTTCATTAAAAGTAATCTAGCATAAATGTAAATGCTGTAATTTGATTATTTTAATAAACCATGTAACTTGGATGGATTCGATGCTGGCGTGACCACAGTGCACACGTCTAATGTTGCTCATAGTGGTCCAAGGGACCGCTCAGGGAGTTTGTGTGTTTGCTCAGATACATGAACAATTAGAGGGAACATTGTCCATGAGACTGCTAATTAACTACTACCAATCCACCATTGAGAGCCTTCTGACCTACTGCTGCACACTCTGGTTCAACTGTTATACTGTGGAGGATAAGAGGAAGCTGCAGCAGGTGGTAAATTGCTGGCTGTCCAAAAAACGGTGAGAGCTTTATAAATGGTATATTTTAGCTGAACAGCTGAGAAGCTCATTGGAGCCTCTCTTACCTCCAAACTGTGAAACAGTTTCTTCTCCCAGACTCTTGAACACTCACAAACTGGACTGACACACATAAACATAACTTTATACATTTCATTACATTTATACAGTCTTAGACAGTCTTAGACTGTATAAATAACTGTATACTGTATACGGCACTGTATAAATACAATTTAATTGAAAACTGAAACTGAATTGAATATTAACTCTTTTGACTTACTAGTATTTTTGTTTCATGATATTCAGATTCCACATTTATCTGTAGGCACTGCAATTCTTCCAAAAATGAACTTGAAAAAATATTATTATATTCACTTGGCTGTTATTGGTCACTGACTGCTGCTTGACAAAACTTAAAATGTATCCAAAATATGCTAATCATTTAGAAAGAAGCATTAACTGTATTTAAGAACTTTACCTATTTGGGACTGGGCCACCATGGTGGATTTGCGGTCACAAAGAGGGGAGAAAGGTAGACCCAGCTCTGCTTCCCTATCTCCCTGAAAACAAATAACACCGCTATGTTTACAAAGACAGTTGGCCTCAATAATATACACTGTAATTCAAATTCGGAAGACTTTATTTATCCCCAAGGGGCAATTAAGAGAGACTGACCTTGCCGACCGTACATACAATACACAAACATCACATTGGGGAGACAGGTCAGGCTAGACAGCTGTTACTTTAGCTGGCCGGTCAGCCGCACGAGCAGCGACCCGGAACCGAACAATGGAAAAATGCACAACATCAGGAAGGACAAGGAGAAAAAAGAACTCACTCCAGACTGAGCTCCTACTGGGAGATCAGTTTGAGAACAGAAAAAAAACCTCCTCCGCGCATAGCACATGAAAAAATCTTAATACACCATTGAAACGCATGACAAGCAACAGGGAAAGGTAAAAGGTGAGAGACAGCCAGTGTAGACAGCGCATCCGGGCCTGCAGCATATGCGCTGGTCCCCTTTAATCCACCATCTGCATCAGGAGGGAATAAGCATCGAAGGCGTTTGGAAGGGGAGGGGGGGGATGAGTGTATATCTGCATGTGTATATGTAAGAGTTATTATGTGTACAACTAACCAATGCAATTTCCCTGAAACACTGTTTTTAATTCTATTGAATTAGAAAAGTAATGAAGTGACTTAAAAACTTTTGTAAAATAAAAGTTCTTTTATTTTATGCCTTTTATTAGACACTATGAACTGAGACGGAATGCAAGCCTCCTCTGAAAACCACATCGACTGAAATGGGAAACAGACTCCACCACAATAGGAGACTAAACAAAATGTTTGTACCTGGCAAGAAATGTTTCTATTTTGTTATGTCAAAGCATAATTTTTTCACCCTATGTCTAGTTGGCTGTTGAAGAGTAATGTTATCTGCATGGTAAACTACTGTGGTCCAATAATTAAGTTGCAATAACATTACTCATAGCTTTCTGAAATACCGTATTCAGCTGTAATACAACTTGCACATGTGAAGTGTTTAAGTTTAATTAAAGAACTGCAGTAGATTAATATTCCTATTTTTGCAGTCAGTCCTAAACAGTAATTGTTTTCCTGTCTGTGACTGTACTGTAATTGCAGATGCAGATTACAGCAAAACAAAGCTCAAGGTTTTTTTTATTTGTTTGTTTCTTTTTTGGCAGCATATGAAAACTTCTAGGGTCCTTACTTCAGTAGATGGGCAAGGTGTAAATAAGTCTGTGCATACTTCTGTTCCATTTTTGACTTAATGATTGAGTGGTTATTTCATGTCACAGAAATTTTGTTTGAGCATGTGTGTGTACAAGTATATCCAGCTAGCTGTGTATATGTATATATTGGTTTGTTTGTTTTATGTGTCCGATAAAAGGTTATCATCATTATAGTATGGCTCCCACTTCCTTTACACAATAAAGTGTCAATGGAGGGACTAGGAGGTAGGTGCTAATTTTTCAGGTGACTACCTGTCTGAAGAACTCCTCAAGCAGGGATGTTGTCCAGCGATGATGGAGGTCCCAGCATTTGGCAGGATGGCTGATGTCAGCAGTGTGCAGCAGCAATGATAAAGCCTTTGGTTTGTCAATCCTGTGAATAAAGAGTGGTTAGTCACTGGTGGGTGTAAACAAACAGCAGCTGTTCAGCTCCCAAAGAAAAGTACATTAAAATTGGGTAAATATGAGTGTACTTTTTGAGTGCAATGAAACTTCCAAGAGTAAGATCTAGAGAGAAACCATGATTGCTAAATCAGTTTCATCTTTTCCAAGGGAAAAAAGAATTATTGAAAGTAAAGCTAAAGATTGGCCATTGGCTTTTGGATATAGAGACTCTGTAAATAAGATCAGAATTTTCCTGATTTTCAGCAAGCATCCATCAAATATGATAGCTACACATTAACTTTGCTGACAGTATTTAACAAAAATATCTTTATCCCAGTCTTTCATACTTTACTGCTGATTATAATAAGAGTTTGGAAGCCATTACTCACGCCTCAGACTGCTGCAGGAGGCTTTTCATGGCTTTGATCTGCTGAAAGTGGCAGGACATGTCAGTGGCCAATACCATATCCACTACTAAGGCTCGCAGTTCTCTGAAAAAATAAATGTAGAAAGTAAAATATTCCAGAATTAGAAATAATAGCAATCTGAAAGGATTAGGATTCAGGAACTGAATCTGAAATCTGTCATTTAACAGAATTTTTCATAAATGATACAGTATTTTCCTGTTATTTTTAAATATGTGAAATATCAACACGATTATTTAAAAAAAAAACTGTCAAAGTCTGTAAATTAACATGAGTAATAAAAAATAAAATAAAAAAACTGTACCTGTAAATAAACATGTTTTACATTTTTAAATAAACTTTTTACACAGAAAAAGAGTGCAAAAATACAGTTGCAAGTTTAACATAATTTCATATATATTTACCTTGTTTATTTAAAAGATAAAACTGTTGAATTCTAATTTTGTGCACTAAATACACATTCAAATGCACATTTGGTGCATTGAGCGTAAAATGACCCCAAAATGCTACTAAAAGAAGTAAAGTTTCTGTAATTTTATGTGGGTTTGTTAACTAACAGGTATGTTGTGAAATTATAGAAGTTTGGTGGGGAAATGATATGAATGATTTTTTCAAGAGTATATAACATCTACTAGAATTAGTAAAATGCCAAAAGGTACGACTACGGTAATCTACAAATGGTGTATGCTATATTACCAAAATTGGTAAAATAACAGAAAATTAATAAAAATAGAAATACATATTAATTATTATTTTTAAGATATCACCTTATTTCATGTCTTGATGCATGTTCAATCATACAGTTAAGTAAATCCCAAAAAGTTGATTTTGTTCCTTTGGACGTAGAGTTTTCATTCTTATAAACAATACATTTGCACAGTAACTGAAACCAGCCCACTGAATGAACAATGGACTGTGAGGTCAATTCGTTAATCATTGCAAATTCTCATGACCACCTACAACGACTGATCAAAGCCTATTGATCATTGATCAAAGTGATCAATGGCCATGAGTGCATTGACAGAGAGTTGGGGAAGGGCTGGAATCACAGCACTGTAAGATGGCTAAAGATGTACTGTTAGGCCGCCTCCTCGATTCAGAGATGCCCCCCCCCTTTTCACGTAAATGGCCTCCTTGACCTTACACACACAACACAGACATCACATGGGGATACAGGTCGGAGATCGGTAGCGTTACAGAAAAAAAAACACACTGAAATATACACTACAATGGGAAAAAAAGAGACCTCTGCTCATGCTGGGCTCCTGGGAGGACAGCATGAGAACAGGAAACGAAAAAACTCCTCTGCACAAAAAAGCACATAAATGTCCACAGCACGACATTATGGAGCACGTGAAAAGCCAAAGGGTCGGGTGGGGGGTGAGGAGTAATCCGAAGCAAACACAGCAGCCATCCTGCCCAGCGCTACCATTCCAGCGCTGGCTCAGACCTGCCGTGTTCCCAGGAGGGAACAAGCAACGAAGGCGTTTGGAAAGGGAGGGGGGATGAGTGTGTGCATATCAGTGTATATGTATGTGTGTGCGTGTCCAGAGTTCAGCTGAGACAGTGTCCTTCGCCCTGCTAGGCTAAGTAAACAGTCTACCAGCCAACCCAGGTGGCCTTGCATGGAATGGGAAGGAACAGACTAAACACAGTCGTTATCAGGGTGTTTTTGTTCGGCTCCAGCCTTGCAACCGCAGCTGGCGCCAAAGGGGTATCCGCATAAGTGATGGTGCTTTTTACTTTAGTGCGAACAGCTCATATGAATTTCAAAGCAGTTCTAACAGTCCAACACTGGTCTCTCAATCTCCTGTTGGAGAGCCGCGAGCTTCGCCATGATGTTACCCATATGGAAAAGATATATATAAATCTTATAAAGTTTTTATCTGTCTTGTATGAAACTTGTATGAAAAGCATACAAGAGTGAAAACACATAGATCCCTTGAAAAATTATATAATGAAACTTGTATGTTTTGTATACTTACTAAAAAAATATATGAAAGTAATGAGAAAGTGCCCACTTTCATAAGTAAATCATGTAAGCCTTATATGATTTATATATGATTTACTCATGAAAGTGCCCACTTTCATGAGTAAATCATATATGTTTTTACTATTTCTTTTCCATATGGGTATCAAATTTGCGCTCTGTGATGTTGTCATTCTTGTGCTCAAAGAGCCGATTCTGAAAACTCACGACCACAGTGAGCCTTCCCAAGATGTCATCCAATTTGCGCTCAGAGATGTTATTCCGAGCGAGCCCTTCCAAGATGTAATCCAGTCTGCTCTCAGAGATGTTATTCTGAGTATTCACAGCAGCCGTAGCCTTTCCAAGATCTTATCCGTGCTGTACTCAATGAGCTCATTTTGAGAAACTCACGCCTCTCCCATCGTCTCAATCCCAGCGGGCAGCCTTGTGGGGGTTTGAACAGCCGGTTCCGCTTCCTTAATTCTTCGATAAGCCAGGGCCAAGCCAGCTCCGATCAGCAAGAACCCTGTTACCATAGTTCCGAATAGGTAGATATCTTCAGCACTCAGGCTCACCCAAGCCGAAACTTCTCGTTGAGAAAGGGGTGTCAATTGCATTCAGGGACCAGTTGATCCAATCCATAATTCCTCTTTTAGGTTTTAGAGAACAGACTGTGAGAGAGTGTTCCAGGGAAAAGTAGTACAAAAAAACCACGTGACTAGACAAGAACATAAGAGGCTAAGCAGCGAAGCTAAGGGAGAGGAGGAGAGGAGAAAAGTGCGACCGCCTTCGTCAAGAGAAGGCGAAAAAGAGGATGCTGTGATTTCAGCCATTCCTCTTGGGAAGTTGGGCAACTGCAGGGACACTTTATAGATAAATATGAATGGAAAGTACTGTTAAGATGACAGCATGCATAGATGCAGCGGCTTACTGTTCTTCATGTTTGATGCTTTGTTTTCTATATTTTATACATGTATATGTGCGGGTGTATGTGGCTTTTTACTACTGTATGTCTGGCAAGGTCGTTAGGGCCTTCTGAGTTTGGGATTACACTGTGCCAGGAACATCAAGTGGGACTATCATCACTTCCACAGCATTCCAGAGGATATAATAAGAACTCCACAGTGTCAATGGTTGGTTCTTCCCAGTGGCCAGCAGAGGAAGTGTAAACACGGGAGGCAAAGGCGAGGCTGCAGGGTGGGCCCACTAGCAAGGCTAAAGAAAGCCACTGCTTCTGAGCATTTTCCTCTCCATTAAGTCCATAATCAACAGAATCAATGAACTGAGAACATGGGCTCCAGTCAACAACTGTGTACGGGACAGTAGCATTGTATTACTCACAGACACTTGGCTACAGCAATCAATACCAGACTCAGCTACTGAGTTAGCATGCTGCACTGTCCACCATCACGACAGAAACAGCCACTCCAGTAAGAACAGAGGAGAGGGTTTATGCTTATGTATGCATCTACATCAATGCAAACATTGGAAGGCAGGAGCAGCCCAAGCCTAATGGTACAGGAATATGCTGGCCTAAGTCTTCACTAAGATCTTCAATGCTTCAATCCTGCCATGCCTAAAGTAGTCCACAATCGTCCCACTGCCTAAACAGACCAACATTAACAGCCTCAACGACTACCGACCAGTTGCTCTAACACTCGTTGTAATGACGCCACATCATGTCCTGCCTGCCACCTGCACTCGACCTACTTCAGCTGACATAATAGATCAACTGAAGATGCTATTGCTACAACGCTCCACACCACCATATCCCACCTGGAACAACAGGCAGGGCTCTAGAGTGCGACCAATTTGGTCGCAAATGCGACCAAATTTTTCAGTGGTGCGACTAAAAAAAAAATTTGGTTGCACCTGTGCGACCAAATGTTCGGGTAGCAAAAAAAATAAAAAATAAAAATCTGCAACCTTCCCTGTAGTCAACAACAGACACACATTTTGCCCCTATCGTGGACTAAACCAATCAGAGATAG
>NW_024584234.1:0-20333 GCF_018398535.1 Haplochromis burtoni
CCTAATTTTTTTTTCTCCCCTCCCTAATTTTTTTTTCTCCCATGTCCCCTGGGGGGCTCCGTACTAATGTGATGTTGTTGTCCCTGGCTCTCTTTCTCTCTCTCTCCCTCCCGCTCTGTTGAGAGAAAGAAAAAAAAAACGCAGCTGGCGATAAGGAGCCGACTCGCGTCGTACACATCTAAGAGCCATTTCGTTCGCGACCGACACATCACTACACTGCAGCATCACTGAGAGTGAAAAACTGTCTAAATTCTTTCATCTTTAATAAAATGATCAGCGTTGCTGCTTTACCAGGTGTAACAATTAAGTTTAACATCCAGGCATCCATGAAAACAGAATTTATTAAATTTAACAGAGTTAGAAGTTAGCAGGAAGTTAGCTCGCTAGTTTCCACCTAAACATGATATAGCATGTTCTGACTCAGAGATTTCTGAAAAATTAAAACGTACAGCTCTGCTATCACTTCCAACATAAATGAAGACAGAAAACTAAACAGCAGTGACGTTTGTAAGGTTACTGAAGTTGAGCTAGCTGGTATATAATGATGTGCTACGTGACTGCTAGCAACACAGCTATGTTAGCATAGCATAAACACAGAAAAGTTGGAGGATGAACGCCAACTTTGTTCCACTCGATAAAAGTTAACGTGAGGGTTCCCGATGGTTAGGGACAAATGTAATTGCATGGCAGGATGCTGTAAACGGACCAAACTTCAGTCAGGAGAACAACTGAGATAATCCATCCACAATACAAGGTTAATCATTCATATACTGCAACAACATGGGAATAGTGCAGCTGACTGAGAATTCAGCATTAACGAATCAATGGTACGGAAGTGGAGGAAGCAAGAAGAATGAGTTGAGTAAAGTTTGACTTATCTGACCGTTTTGTTTCGCTTAATGCGCCTTATTATTTCACCTTATGGTCTGAAAAATACGGTAAATAAAACTACAGCCGACAGAGTCTACAGACATGCTGGGTTCTCTGTATGGCTGTGCATATGCTGTAATCAATATATCAGCAGAATGCAAAAACCAGAAAAATGGTGGTTTTAGTGCCAATTAGCCTTTATTAACTCTTTTTGTTCTACAAATTATAAAAACTCAGGTAAAGAAGTTTTTAAAAGGAATCTGCATACTTTACCATATCTCATTTTACCTCTTTGCATTTAGGAACAGTAGCTCCTGTATAAACAGCTGCAGTACAACATGTGCTGTAAAATGCCAAAGAAAGACAATTTCCTTTCTGGACATCAAAACGCTTCAATAATATGAGGCAAAATCTAGATCTCATGGAGGAGCTTCATCCTAATGCCTCTTCTATCAAATAATAACAGTGGGTATTGGGTCCAGAGGGGAAGACTTCTCTGCATCACGCACAGTGAACCACTCCAAACAAGCTTGGTCGGGTGCTGTGAGCGCCTGGCTCAGGTGCTTGAGATCAAAGTAGCGATAGTCCATCGGTACATACCACGAAATGTTTGCTTGATAACAGCAGGCAGATTTGCCTGATCACAGCATAATAAAATGAATTCCTTTCTCCCAGTTTTAACAGTTGGAGAGTGCAAGAGGTCATATGAAGCAATGAAGCGCACTAAAGTCATAAGAGCAGAAGTCATATGACTCTGATTTCCTTGGGGCCTGGCTTCAGACAATCCTTTATCTCTTACAATGAGAGAAATGTGGAGCGTATAAAAGAAGCAGGGAAACCATTTTTACATCTAATTAAATATAAAAGCAATTCTGACATACATTGTTAAAGAAATGTCGCTTTTAGCATGAAATATAAATCAGTTCTGTATAATTTATGGTACGGCCATGTCACTTTATATCAGTCTAAAACTCTTCATTGAAATCAATTTGCAGGGTTTCTGCACCGCATAATGACATTGTCAGTGATTTGGCCTTGTTGGTACCACAGTCATCCAAGCTGCGAAGTACTAATGAGAACTCGCAGTATTATGTGCTTGCATAAACACCCACGTGTTGAGAGCTTTAAAGGCAGACGAGAACCCAGAAACACTACTGTTTGCTTAAAGGCCAGTGACACAGAAATCCAAAGTTATGTGCTCACTGTGTGTCTTCTTACCTCATTTTAGGAACACTAGCTTAAGTGTTTTGGCAACACTAACAGACAAGCAAGGAGAGTATTGTACAGTGCAGGTGCACAACCTGGATTCAGGTGCATTACTGCAGTGAACATGTGTTAACCTGCTTTAACTCTAGACTTTTACATCTTTCCTACATGTGCATGTTTACTCTTAAGTATTTTGAGACAAAAACAACTATGACTAAAAAAATGGGATGAAATAATTAATAAGCAGATTTAAACAATTATTAAACATTATTTACTTGTTCAAACCTCCTGAAAATTCAGTGCCTTGTCATAATCTGTCCATTTCCCTTCTTTCCATCTGCTTATCCTTGTCAGGATCGTGGGGGGTGGAGCCTTTCCCAGCTACCACAGCTACACCCTGGACAGGTCGCCAGTCTGTCACAGGGCTAAAACGTAGAGACAGACCCACATTCACACCTATGGACAATATAGAATTACCAATTAACCTAACCACACTAAGTGCACGTCTCGGAGAGAACCCACGCAGAGAACCTGTACACACCCGGCCAGGTGTGAGGCGACAGTGCTAATCACCGCGCCACCATGCCTCCCTTTTTTTTAATTATTATTCCCTTTCCTTATTACCAGTGCTATGAGCAGAAGTTCATGTTTGCCTTGTTTTAACTGCATAAAAATCTACTTATCTGGTTGCAGACTCTACTGGAAACATGACATTCCCTATTTTAGGGAATGGTAACTATGTGAACTGACGTGTAATTTCACAGTTAGCAAGCTATGGGAAGACAGTCAAATGCCTACTGTTTCATATAGCAATAAATAAAACTACGTTGCATTTGCGGCGTGACTCCACAACCCAACAAACTGTCAACTTTTGCTATTTGATGCAGAGATTAAGTGAAGCGCACCTGTGTTATGAGAAGAAGAGCCAAACTGGACTGGACAGTGCAAGCAGCGCCCATGCATTCCAGCTCGATAAGGAAATCTGGGCACCATGGTGAGCTCGGTTCATGGACGCAGACCTTCCAAGCAGAACATGTGAGAAACATCACAAGGCAGACCGCTTCGTTCACAGGGAAAGGCCCTTTACTTGTCAACGGGGTCTGAATTGTGGGACGGGTGGAATCGAAACACACCGACCATATGTGGCTCCACACTGCTACCCCTTCCATATGGCAATATTTACATGTCTCCTTTGTTGTACAAAGATCAAAGCAGAGGAAATTCATTTGAGTTGATTTTATGACACATTTTAGCAAATTTACAGGGGGCAACTTTATATACCCCGTAAAAGCTGTTCCACAGCATGGAAGATCACCCCATTAACGCTTAATACAACGGAAATTTGATGTAAAACTTGAGCTGTTCCTCCAAAGTGTGACTGGCAAAACCTTAATATCAATCTGTGACCTACACTATCAGCAATAATGGCTGCACAGGCACTCGTCAAAGCAGAACACCATCAATTTATTGTGGAAAAACAAACAAACAAATAAGCAGACAAACAACCAAAAAGAGAAACACCACTGGGAAGAAAGGTCTACTCTGGCACATTGTTCATTTTATAATACAAAAAGGAGAAAAAATGGGGCTACAAAGCTCGATAATTTATACAAATACAACAACTTTCAAAAATAAATTTTAATTTAGTAAACGCTCCGTGAACAAGTTTCTGCAATAGCCCACCGCTTGAGATCCCTGAGCAGAGACACAGAGTGAAACATTTTTTTTTCTCAAACACCTTCATTAAAACAAGCTGACAGTGTTTCTTCATAAACACTTTATATATACATGTGATAATTACACGATATGTCTGATGTGTGTGACATACGGTGCTAGGAATTAATGTGAACTGTGAATCTTCATCATAGTTAAAAACAGAACGGTGTTATAGCATTATGACTGTAACAAATGACATAAACTCAAAAAACGTTACCATTCGTTGTAGACGCTGCTCTGTATTTACCCACCACGGGCCACATAACTGGGTATTTACTCCATAATGACCACAGGAGTAAACATAACAGCTGTCGTTTCCTTCGTTTTACATCTAAAAACACAGTACCAGCTGGTTCTGCTGCTAGTTAACACAGAGCAATAACTTAAAATGAAATAAACAAAGGACACGGATAGCTGAGAGGTTTATGAACCAATAACAAACAAATTATTCTAAATATGGTACATGCTGATACCTCTGGGAAGGTGCTGTTTCACTTGCTGACAATAAAACAAACAAACAAATTACACAGAATATGTACAAATAAGACCGAAAGACTGACAATGTGAGAAATACTGTAATAATGTAAAAAGCCAAACTTGCTCAGTAACGCAGTCAAATTCGTGTCTGGCTACTTTTTTGCTGCTTTCGATGATTTTTTTGATACTATACACTATGTAGGTATATATTAGAATTAATTTATACACACACACACACACACACACACACACACACACACACACACACACACACACACACACACACACACACACTAAACTTACTTATATCAACATAAAGGCATTAAAATATTTCCCTCAAATGCACCATGACTGTGCACTGTTCTGTGGTTAAAAGGTGTGCATCAGCATAGTTTTTGTATTTGGTTAGAAGAACTCCTTCATCTGCTTAAGGTCCTTACACACTCTTCTATAAAAGCTTCGGGCATGTAGCAAGGCGGTGTACCTGAATCTACAGTACCTACCTATTTTTTGTCTGTTACTTCCACAGGAAGGTAGCTTAACATTTCTATGTATAGTTTCTTAACTGCCATGGTGACTTCTTAACCAATGCAGAGAAGATCAGTAATGATAAAAACACTTCCTGCTACACTCATGAAAAAGATATTACACCTTTTAAGTCATTACAATGCGAAATTTTTCTTCACTTTTTGAGCTTAACTGCCAAAATATGCTGGGTTTTGCAAAGAGGAACATTTGCAGAGGCTACCGTTGTGCTGCAATGGCTAACAAATTCAATTCCCTTTTTCAAGTTGTCACCGAATATTAGGAGAGTGCTACAAATGGTTTGCAATAATAGCAAAGTGTGTATATTCTAATGAACAAATTTCATCACCGAGACTATGAATCAGTACACAAGCTGGAGAGTTGAGATATAAATTTAAGTTGTGATTTTGAATGTTGTTAGTTCTTCATATACTGTCTTCATGATCAAAGTGGAGTATCTGGTCAAACCAAGAACTTCATTTAATGGTGTTGGAAACTACCCGCTCCCCCCCAGTGCAGCGTTATGAGATCCTTTCCTCTCTTTTATCTCTAATATTAAATTTTACCCAGTTCAACAATTCTTTTTGAGAAACCTTTCAGCAGAATTGCTTAGTTTAAGTATAACTCATCTCAAATGTTAAAGGATGTACCTGGTCTTACTTCAAGTGCTTTAGTTATAAAGGAAAAAAAGCATTAATTTTGAAAATAGTACTTAAAAGTCCAAATACCACATAACGTCTGCCAAACTGTGAGCAATGATTGTGAGGAAAGCTGCTGGTCTGAGGTGTATGCGAAGCTCAGGAGTCACTAGGAGAGCTGTGTGGTACAGTCACGGCCTCTTTGAGCAAACGTTCTCCCTGAGTCTCTTCCATCTTTTCTGGATGACAGGAGCAAATGAGGAGCGTGTAGGCTGTCCTTTTCCCGGGTCTGGTGTGCAGATGGCGAGTAGGCGGGATCTCTTGAGCTCAGGGGCTCGTGGTCCTCAAGCCCTGTTTCTCCATGATGTTCCACAGCTTACGCAAATTGGACTGGGTGATGGCATCATCTGGTTTTAGTTGAAGTGCTCGGAGGTAATTGGCTTCAGCTTCTTGCAGCTTCCCATTGAGGTGGAGGATTGCCCCAAGATTCATCAAAGCTGCAGGGTACTGAAATTTAAGAAGAAAAAAGAGAGCGATCTTAGTTATTTTAGGGTAAGACCAATTGGATTCAGAGATTAAGCTCAAAAGACAATGCAACAGTTTATAAACTAGTGTAGTTGGTACAAACACAGCTGCCTGGGACATAGCAAACGGGAGCTAACATCCACATAAGGACAGTGTTTTAACTAGAGACATGTTTTAATAAAAAATTCAAATTTTACTACATCCACGGGCTGATAAATAATGCACATAAAGTCCATCTGTTCACACTTTGGGATGTACATAATTTAATGGAAATGGAAAAAATGAGTAACAGTAACTTGTCTCTTAAGACAAAAGCAAGAGAAAATGCCAGAGGTGAGGCTTAAATAAAGAAAGTAATTTTTTAACACAGTGGTTTCTGTTCGTCTGATCACCCAGACCCTGTTTGGAGTTTGGTAACCATGCTGCTTTGCGTGTCTCTGTGTCTTGTCTGTGGCCGTAGATGTCAGAAGGAGCGACCGCGACTTTGAAGTGGGTTGAGATGAATATACTGTTTATTCCCGTTAGTGCCGAGGGGCAAAATCATCAGCGGTGCAATGAGTGAGTCATGAGGACCAAACTACAGGAAATGTGTCTGGGGTGCAATCATGTCAGGAGGATATCCAGGGCTAGGGAAGGGCCACATCTGATCACTATTTCAGTTTGAAATGTGAAAAACATGTCTAATCATGTAGTGAGGCTACTGCTTCGGACTATTGTGATTTCTATAATTGTAATTCCTAGGATACGAGGATGTTAAAAAAAAAAAAAAAGAAAGACTTTTTTACTGTAACGATCATCACATGCACGTCTGACTTAAAACATGCATGATTATGATATTTAAAGAGGTGAACAATTTCTTTTGGTCCATTAGGTAACCCAAAGTATTTCTCTTGTTGAAAGAGCGAACGGAGAAATCATAATAGATGAAAAGTGAATAGATGACACTCTGAATCTATATCAACATTTAAGTAACTCTCCAAATAAACAACCCCAGATGAATAACTGGACAGTTTAGATTCTTATATTAATGTGAATCTGGAGTTTAAGTGTCACACTTTTAAGCACAGAAGCTCTCCTAAGAGTGTTAGCCTTTGTCTCATATATTCCCAACTACGAGGAATTGTGTGAACGATGCCGTTTGCTGGACTGTTCGCTTACAAAACATTTCACAGTTTTTCCAGTGCCAGAGTAGGATGAGTGATGCTCCATGCATGATCTCCATTTTAATGAGAAGGAGAGTGCTTTTCTCTTTGGCAGAATTCAACCAGTATAGCCCAACTATACCACTGTCCCTTTGAGAGAAAACCATTTTCTGCTGTAAACACATTCAATTCAATTCAATTCAATTTTATTTATATAGCGCCAAATCACAACAAGTAGCCTCAAGGCGCTTCATAGATACAGAGAAAAACCCAACAATCATATGACCCTCTATGAGCAGCACTTTGGCGACAGTGGGAAGGAAAAACCTTTTAACAGGAAGAAACCTCCGGCAGAACCAGGCTCAGGGAGGGGCGGGGCCATCTGCTGTGATTGGTTGGGGTGAGAGAAGGAAGACAGGATAAAAGACATACATAAAATGTAAAACATAGAACACATGCATGGCCCAAAGGAAGGACTGACACGACCAAGACCTCTACTGTAGCTCGTTGGATAGGATCTTTCTTTTAATTTAAAGCATCCTGGCAAAACTAAATTTGTTCTGCTAGCAGCCAGGGTTCTTGAATTTAATGGCTGGGGGAGTGAGGCACTCTAAATTACCTTCTTTTTGACCCATCATTGGATGTTTAAATCATAGAATAACCGCCAGGCTTCAGTTTACAAGTTGGTGCATTTTAAAAGTCAGAAAATTGTGAGCCAAAGTATTTTTTCTTATACAGATGGACACAGTTGACAGTGACAGTGACGACACATAAACGGAGCCACAATGTATTGATGTATTGTGTGTTAACAAAAAACAAAAAATGTCATTGCCCCAGTCTCTAATACATGTGTGAGTCCACTAAAGCAGGTGGGCAGTAAGACTTTAACAAACAAACTCTGTCCAGTCAAAGTCAGGGTTTGAATGGATGGATCCTGGAGAATAGAAGTAAATGTTTTCCAGAAAGCTAACAAAGCTTGTATTCACACTTTTTACCGCTCCCCAGGACACTTGCTGATGAGTAGTGTAACACGTGAAACACTGTGCAGTGACTCCTGGGTAGAAAATCCACAGAGTGCTGGTTTTCTTCTTAGCACAGCTGCAGCATAGCTTCAAAGATTGCTCTTTTCACCCATGCACAACTTAGCAATCCTTGAATTTTGTTTCCCTCCTAAGTCTACCCTGCAGACTCAAAGACTACTAAAAGCCTTTGCTTCTCCCCCTTCTTCATATATCTAATCCGTTTGTGATTTATACCCCCGTTTCTGCATTCTTCCTAGCCCTTGCAACACACTGCAGAACACTGGCTTGTCAAAAGCTTTTATTTTTTTCTCATTTCCTGCTGCTCTGTAACCTCTCTGCCTCCCCACCCTCGCTGAAATAGGCATGCAGGAGCAGAGGCATGTCCAGATGCAGAGCATATTAGCCTAGACTGTACAGCAACATATGCTATAGAGGTTGTGAATGTTCAGTGTAAAACCAGGTGTTGAATGACCTGGCTGCAATGACTTTAAATAGCCATTTAAGCAAAGACTATCCATATAAAGTTGGAAACTTTGAAAGGGCAGATGTCATAGGTTATAGAGAGCAACTGATGCTAAGCAAGCATCCAACCCGATTTAGTTTATCTAGATTGAGGGAACTGTAGGACTGTTAAATCCTTTGAATGGAAGGAAGTGTCCTCTCTCCCTGAAAGCAAGCAGACATGTGCCTAATATAAAACACCAGGGCCTTTGGAGAGCAAAGAGTCAAGTCGCAGTAAAGCATGAAATGACAAATGAAGATAGACAGCGTACGTGGCTTAAGTCAAATCACATTGGAAAGAACAAAGGATACAGGTAAGGAAGATGGATGAAGATGCTAAATTATAATAATACCTCAGCTGTAAAGCAACACAAATAACAAAAGGTTTCCCAAAAAGTGGACCCGACAGGGGCAAAACATCTGCATGTGGACGAGGACTACGGAGTACACAAACATCTCGAGACTTTAATTTACAGACGAACTGAACAACACTGACACAGAAATGGTGTTGTGTGTATTTCATACACTCTCCAAACAGTTTGAAGCCAACTTGTTAACTCCAAACTGGCTGTAGTTATGTATGCAAGAGTCTGTTATGGATTAATGACAAGAACCTGATGTGAGACTCCACAAAATCGATGTGTTATCGATAATGAGTTTGTACTCTTTAAACCTTTCAGAACCCAGTTATGCTTTAAACATGCTCATAAATCATCCTGTCATATATCAAAACTGCAATATTTGATGTACAATACCGACGGGATTCATTAAAAGCTATAAAATGTATAATTATTATTGTTATTCAAAGAACAGTATTTCACATCTCGTTCCTCACTTAGCTGGGCACACGGAAAACACAGCAGCTCTACCTCAGTCTATTGTCGGCAATGTGGAGCACAATAAGCGGCCTATAAACATCTAATCAACGCTGGCTGTGCATTTTGGGTGGAGGCAGTTAACAGTAATTATTTAGACATCAGAAAAAGTATCAGTGGGAACGGTCAGGGATCTGAACAGTTACGCTCTTTGAATTTCGTCATGTATGGAAAAAACATCGAATTCCTCTGTTATACTCAAGTTTTGGTTGCTCCATTTGTCAGTATTTGTTTGTGTTATCCCAGGGTTTATGTGGTCCTAACACTAGACTTTGCTTTGTCTGTATATCATTGTTCAGATATAGTTGATCATTAATCCCAAACTGATTTCTTTTAATCAAGACGCAGGAATAAACAGGGTGACCACATGCCAAACATACTTTGCTCCTTCTGTGACCCTCACTTAAACAACTTGACCCTCCCTGTCAGAGCTCTCAAAGACTGGATCCCATTCATTTTCAAGACGTCACAGTCCCCTGACTCAGTGTTATTATCATTATTCTTTTCATTCTGCTTACTCTGGCCTCTCCTTTGAAGTTGGTGATGGATGTTGGACAAGCAAATCTCTGGGCATAGTAAAAACCTAGCATTCATCTGTCTGAGCTCCATTGACAATGCATGGTGTTGTGCAAAAGCAGATCAGAGAGTAATAATACTGGAAAGCCACCCAGACTGCGATTGCGCATTGTCCATCAGAGTAAATAGTAACGGGGGAAGATTAGCTAGCTGTGGTTTTACTCACGTTGGGTCTCAGGCTCGCTGCTTGTCCGTAATACTTCTCGGCTGCCTCATTTAGGCTGGCTTGTCTGCAAAAGGAAAACAGAGAGGCGGTCATTACTCATTTTTATTGCTGCTGGCTTCGGATGAGGCCTTGAACCCCTCGTGTTTACTAGCGCTCGAGGGTCAGTGAGAAAGTAACGCAGAGGAACAGCATGAGGGATGAGAAAAGCCAATCCAATCGCCCGTAGGCTTCTCGTTCGATAGCATCTTTCGATAACATCTGTGCTGAGCAGTGCACTGCAAGCACTTTCTGTTCTAATTGAACCTTGAGGTCAGGACATCTAGTTCATTGCATACCAAGAAACCGAGGCTCATCTGGAATATTCACTGTACATATCTGTTTACATTTAGTCTGGAAAAATGTGGGTTGCAACACTTGATAGATATTGAGATAGTTAAACTGTGCAAACACCATTAAAACAGAAACGTAATCATACCATCAATAAAAACCCCAAAACCAAAACAGAACAGCAGAGCGTACAAACTGAATGCTCCAAAATATGCTGCATATGCCAAATTGTGACAAAAAGGATTTTTGAGCAGATGGCTTGTCGGCATGAGTCCCTGGAACCAGAAACACACTGTTCCTGACACGAAAACTACAGTTACAACACGGCTGCATCATCTTCTTTCATAACCCACTGTACTACTGCACATAAACCGGTGGCTCCTCGGTCACAAAACACTTCCTGTTGTTAACTTTCTGGCATATCAGAAATCACCTTTATGACACACAGCTTCAGGCTGTGCCCTTATGGTAACAATTGCCCAATTAAAAACAATTTAACACTGACATAGTCAAGGACGGAGTCAACAGCGGCCGGCTGTGGAGCCCCTTAAATCAGAATGATCAAAGGAAGCGAAGCTTTTATAGCCATGCTTTCATTTAGGCTGTCGTGCTTTATTATGAGATCGTCATCTGCGTAGTTCCAGAGAAAAGTCTGGACCTGCGTATACATCTATGTTTGGTTTTGTGAAATCTTAATCCTTTAATTTTAACAGATGAAGGAGATGATTTATAATTCAGAGTTAGAAAAAAATACCTATACCTTATATTTTATATAGCAGGAAAAGAGCCTCCAGAAAAACAATGCGATGCAAATAACTTGTAGCTCTCTGAGGCTAACGTTAGCCACATACTGGTGTTAGCTAAATGCTAATGTTCTGACGGGTGTCCACGTTTAGTGATCATTTGGTGTCAGTCCATTCCAGTTCACTTCAGCTTACGCCGTGAATAAGAAGATCATTGTGGTGCTATAGAAAAAAAAATCCCCCCAGTCAGTCGTCGTTCTTCCTCTCAAGACTGTTTGTACAAAACTTTATGGTAGTTGTTGATATATTCAAGTCTGTGACCACAGTGGGTCAACTGACATTGCCAAAGTGTTGTAAATGGATCTTAAATAAGTTATACGTTGTGTTTGCTTACATATTCAGATATACAGAAGAATACGCTATGGCTGGGTTTCTCTCTTTTTTGTTTCAGAAAGAAGCATTTTACATTCCAACAGGGATCCAAACACCAACTCGAGTTGCTGAATTTGTCCTGAGATTATAAATGTGGCTTTCACATCCAACCACAACCATATGTTTGTTTGCCAGCATAATATTTAGAAAGCAGATCCTTCAGAGATGAAAAATGCACAAATCTAATTCCATAATATCATTATCACATTTATAAACACATTAAGAGAGGAGAACTGGAAAGCTGCCACACTGTAACCAGCAGAGCTACAGGACCTCCTAGAGCCGTCTGACTGTGGGTTGTGAGAGCACTGTAGACAGTGAAGGCCAACCATTGGAATAGGAGCTATTGTAAGGCTATACCAGCACAGGAACTGCGAGAGAGGCTGATGACAAAAACAGGCATTAATGAAATAAAAAAATAATAAAAAATTCTTGTCCATAATTAAAAACCAGTGATCTTGTTGTCTAATAATGCCACCCAAAAAAAGGAGATCACAACAAAGACAAATTCTGCTTGTAAGCCTGACATTGGGCTGCAATTTCAACACTTAGTTGCAGTCATCAAATATTTCACAAAATTTACATTTGGTCTCATAGTCGGTTTAAGATTATGGCACGATAGCAGCGTACAGTACTAAGGGGTTATGGTATGAAGTAAACTGCGTGTGGATAAAGTGCTTGTGTGTTTTATAATGTTTGCTTTTCCCAGGGCTGCCTTTGGAAATCTACAGATTGTACTTTACTCTACGACTTCACAGTGTAATTTTTCACTTTCACTGGCATTTGACATACTCATGGGAAGTACAAGCATGTACCTCTTGGCCTTACTATTGCCCAACTTTTCCTGTCCTACATTCGTAGTGAAAAAAATAAAAGAACTCTTAAAACGAAGCAGATGAAAATTATTAGTTTGAAAGCAAAATAGTCAAAACCAAAAGCCCAAAGGGGTAATAAACGACATTTGCAAATTTGAGAGCTACTGCTCCCCCTTTTAATCTCTTCCCCTCTCCTGTGCAGATTCACTTGTGTCCCCACCAACCGATGGGCTTTCCACATCTACGTCCAAGACAAACACATAAAGAACACGAGCTGTGGAGGGAGTGAGACCCCATGCCAAGCAGGCGGAGATGAGTTCAACCCGAGCGCTGCTTGATGCTCACTTAGCTGCCAGGAGTCTGGACTCTAGGAGAGGCTCTCTACGCCTGAAGCCGTTGATGGTGAAGATACTACACGATCAGCAGAGGTACGCTGAACAAAGCTGAGTGGGAGTGCACTGATGTACTCTTAAGCACAGTAACTTTGCAGATCTCTGGTGAGTCCAGCGAAACACTTGTCCACGAGTTATCTTTCTTTACAGCTGGCAGTCATAGTTTTGACAAATATGCAGAGAGTTGCCCACAGTGACTAATTAAAAAAGGAAATCGCTACACTGGCTAATATAAAGTTGGAGGTTTATTCAGGGGGAGGGGGGAAGCATTCAGTAAGTTGGCACATAGCTGTATTTATACAATCCCACACATGGCTCTCATTCACAAACAACAGTTTGTGGGCTTTCCTGCTTAGCCTCAACAGCTGAACTTTGCACTAATTTGTAATTATGCGTTCAAATATGAGCACTGGCCAGTGATGGAAGACTGAGACAGAGTGGTATATGTAATTTGAGAGACAGCCCTCTGAGATATATAGCTACACTACGCACTAAGATAAACCAGGAGTTCTAGAGCTGGCACTGCAGCAAGAGAAGAGGATTACAAAGTATAGCCAAGTAAATCACAGAGGCTGAGGAATGGTGTAAGCCCCTGGATAAAACGTGCAGACAGTAGACCTCCCTCTCTCATACACAGCTTTCTTTCTACTCAGCCACAGAAAACTGTGGCCCACCCATCTCATCTAGGCAGAATAAAATACATCCAGTGTCTTTATGCATGCTCTTGCACTAAGGAAATCATCAAACCTGAAGAAAGAGAAAAAATCACGCCAATCAAAAACATACCTGAGCATGTGGGCTGCATTGAAGACCACATCAAATTCCCCACTGTCAAGGCGTGCAGCTGTCTTTGCCATCTCTGCTGCTTCAAGCAGCCGTGACTCTTCCAACAAAAACTGACCTGGCAGGGCAGAAGGGAACAGCACCATTATTAAAACACTTTGGGATCCCCACAGGGGCACGTAGGGATACACGGCCTCGCAGTGTTTCTTTTGGCCTGGGCAGAGGGACAAACTAGTCTGCACTTGTGACAATATGATGAAACATTAAATATAAGTGCAGCATAACATCTCTCCTTGGCCATCTTTCAGACTCATTTGTTCAGATTATCAGCCTTGATAGATCTGTTCCCTTTGGATAAAAATGTTTTCAGCAGGAGGGTTATGTCTTATTACGGGTGCGCCTTCCTTGCAGTTAACCTCTGTGGACCAGCCTAATGAGAGGGGATTATTGAAGCCTGACAAGGCCGAGTGCGGGGCGGACCCCTCGGTAAGAGCCAGGTTTAGGGGGAATTAATACACTGTTGATTTTGGTAAGCTCCAATGCTGTGCCAGGATGCTAAACCACCAAGTGAACCCAAGCGCATTTTTTTAATAACTGTGGATGAAACTGGAGCCTTTAGTGCAGGACAAGGCAAGAGCTGTATTTTAAGTGAGTTTTTAGGCTGCAACTGTGCACTAAAAACCTCCAGATCTGCAGTTTTGCACTGTTTTTGATAAATGAAATCAAATCTGTCAGAGACAAACACAGAGACAAACACATCAACTAATAAAACGGACCCGACTTTGATACACAACAGCAAAAATAATATGCTTTTACTTAAAATATAATAATTTTTATCTTTTGCATCATTTCTTAATTGGAGAAAGTACGGCTGTACGACTTTGTCAGTTTAAGCTCATACCCAGATTGTGAGCGGGCTAGCTAATGCTGGAGGACAGATTTCTACGTTTTGGGTTTTTTTCTTTCCTTCGAGCAACACTTCAGATTTGGACAGCTGAAGAAAAAGAACTCGGGCTAAGTAAAAAAACGTATGTTATTTATGTTGAGTATCCTAACAGTTAAAACTAACATTAACACTATATTATTTACAGATTATCTTACACAGTGTATAGAAAGAGAATTAAATGGGACCAAGACCTGACCCCTGGGGAACGCCACGCGAGGTTTTCATGTGACAATTAGGCTGGACAAGAAATAAATAAATGTATGCGTAATTAATTTACTTGACCCTTTAATTTACTAAGTAGTTGGGAATGCAAGTCTAAACATAAAAGTATCACCTATTAATACTATTCCCAGGCATATATGACTCAATTCTTCAATGGAAGTAATTAATTTACCTTAGTAACCAGCAGAATAGATGGATGAAAGCAATAATCAGCTAACTTCTTTACTTATTACATGTTTTTTTAAACTAAAATTCAAAAGCCCCAAATGAGGCAGTACACTTCTAATAATGCTGACTGAAACTCCATTTGTAGCAGGATAGTGTATGCCTTTTTTAATACATAGGAAAAAAACACATCACTAGCATTGCTGCCTAAGGCAGGCAAGTGAAAATGATCAAATAAACACAGCTAAATTAAATTCATGATTTTTAGTGCACTCTGAGACCTTTTTTGAAGAGTCTTCTTCAGGCCTGAGGACACTCGGTCTCAGAAACAAAAAACATTTTGAAAAACAAACAACATAGTCAATCTAAAGTAATGAAAACCCAGCAGTATATGGCAGATCTGATGTGTTTAGCTGTGAATAGATATATTTGTAAATTAAACCATAGCTGTGATCTGAACAAGAAATAGAAATTAATTGCTGCATATTTTTACTTGGGCCAACAGAAATAAGATAAATGATGTTATATGAATCAGAATCAGAATCAGAATACTTTATTAATCCCTGGGGGAAATTATTTTTTGTTACAGTGCTTCATTTTAAACCAACATTAAGACAAGACAGACAATACACTAACTAAGAATAAGAATAGTACAATATATACATATATACACATACATACTTCACTCATAAATAAATAGTTGGAAAAGAAACATGTGTAGCTGTAGCAGCAAACAGTGTGTTAAGTATGGATGTTCCATATGGATATTATATCTCCTTTATTATTAGTACCGTTTAGTAATTTCTTGAAATAACACCGTCTCTGTGCTCGGATCAATGCAATCCATATCCTGATTGGCTGGATAATTAACCTACACACACAGTACTCAACAAAATGCAAAAATCCACCATTAACCAATTTCCTTAAATGTCACTTGCGACCTGGTGATCACAAAGACAAGGCTTTAAATGCTTTTACAAACTCAAAGGTACTATGAAAGAAATTAAATCCAGGAGGTAATACTGCTGATTAATGGAAAGCTTGAGAAGAGGCATATGCTAAAATTGTCACGTTCTGTACACCCATCAAATCAGTGAACAATCTAAGGAAATCAACCCTGCTTCCTGTGACTCTCCACTAATCAAAAAGAATAAAAACAGAAATGGCAGAAGGGTCAGCCAACTCTGTTGTACAAACAACCGGCTAAGGTGCACAAGTGCAGCATGTATGCGTGAAATTTCCAAATCAAATATTTGAAATGTAAAAAGAAATCTGGTGTGAGTCAGACTGGAAGAGAAACATATATCCGTGCTTACCATAATGCATGTAGCAGTTGCCTTTTGTGGGATCGAGTTGGATGGCCTTGAGGAAGTACCTCTCCGCTTCTGTTTTCTGCCCCTGAGAGAGACGGATTAAACACAGTGTCATTATTGTTTCAACTGCTCCTCAAAGCTACTCAGTCTAAAAACACCACACTCGACTCAACAGCCAAAATACCTCTGTGTATACCTAATGTCCCTCTTCCAACCACAGACGTACTCTAACAATAAATCTTAACAAATAGACACGAAACACACGGATCGCTACTGTTACTCTGTCAGGCTCATGTGTCGTCCCACAAAAGCAGACACTGTCACGTTTAGCACAGCAGACCAAACAGGGTAAAGTCTCATTCATTAAACATATTATCTTTGCAAAGAGCACTTCCGGAGCATAGCTGCAGATTGTCAGTGTGTGTGGCCTAACTGCTATTAAACAAGACAGTGAGTAGCGAAGAGGAGAAAACAGAAAGGCTTGTGTCTATAATGCCCAAGTACAGGTGTACTGCACACAAACACATATGATTTTTATTTTTGTTTTTATGTTCCAGAAAGAATCCATACCGGAGGGGGGGCGAGCATAATATGATGTGAGGAAGACACACTGAAGCCCTGCAGACCACAAAAGCTTCCTCGGGCCCTTTACACTGTGACATGTAACCAATCACAGCTCTAACAGAACCGAGCAGCTGGCCAATAGAAGTGCCAACTGGGACTCTGACACATCGCTGATCTCAGTTGGGCACCAGATGTCATCTGATCAACAATTAACCATGTGCACTCATCGATAAAAGCTGATGCATTAATAATGCAGCCATCAGTATGCATTTGAGAGAGAGATAAAGCCTTCTCATGAAGACTAATATACTAAGGCATTACTGGATTATGCAAAGCCAGTAAAAACAACGTGAATGAGTGGGACACTTAGCGCAGAACTTCAGTTCAGTCATAGAGAAGGAATCGGCCCTATATCGTATTAATGACTGCAGACTTCATTTTCAGTGAGCGGTAGATTCAATAAATACAGAAATTTCTAATGTAAACATCTGAGTGTAGTTTCCATTGATGCTGCAGAAAACGAAGCCTGTGCCAAGGACACGTTTAACAGAGCTGATTGAAGTTTTATTCTGAAAAGCATCACTTTTGTGTATTTTTATACTTATATTCACAGATGGGGGAATGCAGACATTTTACCGCCAGCTGCTTTTTTCAACAAAGACCTACAGTTATTAAACCTCTACAGCTTCAACTTTGACAGACTGAAATGGGTTTTAGGTCTAAGTGCATGAAAGATGTGGGCTGTGACACATTAAGAATATTAACAGAGACCATACACAGAATAAGTGAGATGTTGGTAGGACCTCAAAAATGTAACAACTTTTTTCTTTTTTTATTACTTGTTAAAAAATCATTTATTATAGGTCAAAATTAATAACTGTGCTACCCCTTTTAATTTCACCGAATCCCCTTAATCAGACGAAATGATTATGATTATGAGTGGCAATAAATAGGAATAGCTTTCATCTAAGGTACGACCAATGCAGCACGAGAAAGGGATGGAAGGAACCCCGTCTATAAATGATGACTGTACTCTGTTTATTACTCCAGTAAACATATCACTTCATTGGTCATTGTAAAACAGTTAATAAAGCAGGATGTGCTTTAGGACATGAGCTAAAGGTGTAACCAAGTCGCTACCATGTGGAGATATCGTATCTTGGGTTTCTCAGCCAACTAAAAGATAGTTTGATGTGGCTGTTTAGGTTTAATGGTAAGTAGAATCTGTTTAAAGTCTGCTTGTCATTGTCCAACACTAGTTTAGCATGCAAACATACAAACATCTGCTGAGTACATGCGAATACAGCTTTGTCGGATATCTACTTATTATGCAAGGTGACTTATTGTGCAATATTCTCCTGTTTGTCGCACACTCGCTGAGCTCAGTTGCGCACGCCTCACACCTCAAATCTCCTGATAACATTGGGCAAACTGCAGATGCATCCCTGGCTCTGTGAGTGTCGAGGTTATTATGAATGAAACCTGTACTGTATTAGTTGTGGAAATGACAAGTGAATGACTGAATCCAATATTGTGAGCATTATAATTATAATTATGCACAACCAACAACACATCCTGCTTCTTTAGGGTGTCGGTGAAGGTGCAGGGGGGTCAGCAGGGCTGAGCATGCAATACTGATCTGTGTGATTAACTCTCCCTCTCTTCCCCTGTTTGTCCTTCTCACCATCCACGCCGTCTCTTTGCTCTCTGCGCCTCAGCAGCCACAGAAAGGCTCGCTCCGCCACCCACCACTCACCCTTCTCTGACCCTGCTGCTAAACCTTATATTGCAGCCTCTCCCAGAGGGATCTGAACCTCAAAGTCCCTGACAGCATCTGAAGTGTCTTCATCGCTCACAGTTGTTGCACAGGGAGGGCAGAGGTGGGAGGTGACAGACGGCTGCTCTTCCTGCACTGCTTTGGATCAGTACATATTAAACAACAGCCTGTGTTCACAGGTAACATTTGTCTGACACATTTCAATAAAATCTTTCAGAAATTCCTTTAAAGAATAGAGTCACTGTAAGCCTATCCAAGTAAGTTAGATCCCGTCTTTGATCGCACTTTCATTTGCACTCAAGGGATCACAGGGGTTCAAGACCCCTAAACCATCCATCATGGTCAGAGAGCTACAGACATTTATCCCCGAAGGTTTGAACTCTACTTTCCCCCAAATCAATAACACTTTCCTAAGTTTCTCCTCACAGCTCACAGACTTCTTCTCTGAATCAACTTTACCAAGTCTTAATACTCTCCTTTAAAGTATTGAGTTATTCCCTGAAACCATCCTTGCTGATGGGTTTTGGTTCCATTGAATTTTTCACAGGGATCATGTCAACTTAATAAGTGAGTTTTATCTGCGTTGCCAGTTGATCTATTCTTTCAGCTGGCAACCGGTCAGCGGACAGAACGGCAAATCAATCCACCGCCAGTGTGCAGAGGACTAATAACAATGACCCACAACTGTACAGCACTTCAGCAACTCAGATGAAAGACAGTTTGTGGTTTTTCTGAAGACTCAAAAAATGCAGAAGCAGTCGGCCCGTCCAAGCCTACAGCCTGTACAAAACACAAGAAAAAAAGCCACATTCTTTGTTTTTTTCTTTAGGGGTATATGCCAAACTATTTCCTGGCTGGGTTCAGTAACTTTTGGCACATAAAAATGTTATAACACCACAAAGTGTGGTTTTTACACCTCAGTTTTTGTATGGATTAAACAGCCCAAAAATAACGTGTTAATTAGTGATCCCCGAAGCCAAGCTTTTTATTTCCAATTCATGTGCTATGCTATGCTCACTAGCTACTGGCAGTAGCCAGTGCCATACAGATATATAAGTGGTAACTGACTTCAAGTTTATTTCCAAGGCTTTTGGTTTTATATGTGTTGACACAAAAAAGGGTAACATTATGTCTAAAAACTGTGGAAAAATTGGTTTGCCTGTTAAATTCCTCCACCTATCAGTGAGGATATTCACAAAATGATGATTGAGGAAAAACTATAAATGAAACAAACTTGAAAAGAATTCTGTTTCCATGGAGGAAATAAAAAAGGGGCAGGAAGAGTGCAGCCGTTTGCTGGAAATCCAGATATCACTGCTGCCGGCTCCTCTCATTAGGGCCCAGGCAGTGGATGAAAGGGGTGTCTGCTGAACACAAGGCCTCCACCCTTTTTTTGACCTTCTAAGCAAGCCTCTGTCTGACTTGTTTATTTGTCTTCTGACAGTCCTTTTCAGATCGGACTACTTTTTTTCTCAGCTCTTTTCCGAGTATGTACGTCTTGCTGCAGTCGATCACCGAACAACTGCACGACCAGCTCCTCATAAACTCAAGGACTCTGGAAACTGCTCCTATACTGGAGACGCCTCCATTTTTTTCATTAGTAAAACACAAGACA